>NW_010174376.1:0-18524 GCF_000695765.1 Mesitornis unicolor | reverse complement strand
CGTGATGGGGCAGGGGCAGGGGAATAAAAATAAAAAGAGGGTGGCCATGTGCATGGGAAAGGTTAAGGGGGAATAGTGAAGGAAGGCTATAGTGCATGGGGTGATGATGAAGGTAAGAGCCTCTCCAGCATCCCCAGGGGATCATGTCCTCATGACATAAACAGTCCTGCTGCTGTGAATACCCTGTGCTTAAAGGGATGAGAGTGCAGGGCTGCCCTGGCCATGGGACCTGTGTCTCAAATAAGGACACACTGGAGTGTGCCCCAGAAAAGCCCATGTTGGACTGGTTTGTGCCAGAGGACACTAGACCATCTCAGCCCTTTGCCTCTTCCATTTTCATTCTTTCATTGCTGTCCCTCTGCATTGCCATGTGTCACTTGTGTTACTTCCAAACCTTAAAATGAACCTAGAAAGCTCAGTGAGGGAGGGCATTCTTGTCACAGCAGGCTGATGCTTAGGGCCCTGCTGCAGGACTTCAGCACAAGCTAACGTGTTTGGGTGGACAAGCCTCAGTAAACCACAACTGGTTTCAGTGAACTGTGCTAACTGGTTTGGGTGTACAAGCCTCAATTGCAGCTGTGGGTTTGTACAAGTCAACTGGATAAAGAGTTTCCCAACTGGTCTGTTTTTAAATGCTTATCTCACTTTAACAAGGCACCTCAAGATCAGGGTACAGTTTAGAAGTGTTGATCCTTGAATGTGTGTAACAATACTGGCTTCACAGGGAGAAGGTGAGGACTATTGATTTAATGACAGCTGTTACGGGATTGAGAAATAACAACATGTTCTGCCCCCGCTCACCTCAGAAAACACCTGACTTTCTCCTGTAGTATATGACTCGGATATCAAGTGGAGCTCTGAGGTCAAAGAGAAGCTTTAGAAAGGCATGTGATGACTGATTGCAGAAGCCAATTTGTGCTGTCAAAGTCTGGGAATGGCATGTGCCACTCATCCACCTTCCACATCACCCAGCCACATGATGTTCACATGGCTCCTGCTGTGTGTGCCAACTTACAGCTGGCCACACTGTCATTATAGTCTTTCTGACAGCACAATCCTGTTGGATTAAACAATTCCATATCATCAGCCAGATGCTCTTCCAAGGCCTTCCCATGCATATTGATTTTCCCACTTGGGTCCACAAAATTACGAAGTCCTCATTAAAAACCCTTCCTCCAAAAAGCAACTCCACTGACAGAGCATTGTGGTCTGCCACAGGTCCTTGGTTTGCAAAGGGCTAACTTTGATATCATCTCCTCCGCTGTGGCATTTGCTGCATGCAGCCGTGCCATGTGTGTGCTGGACGCACAACTCACCCTGGGGACATCCTGGGGGTGCAGTGTAGCCCCACAGGAAGATTCCAGCTCAGGTCTGGGAGCAGTGTGAAAGGCAGTGCTGTGCCAAGCGGACTAAGTCCTGCTCCTCTGCCCAGCACAGCTACAGACACATAGACTTTGGAGACTGATGTGAGAAGAGACCTTCTGGGTCATTAAATCCAAGCCTCTATTAAACATATAACTACTTCATGTAATTCCCTTCATAAAGAAACCAAACCTGATGTTAAAAGCAGTTTATTCCCATCAGAAGACTGTCCTACAACTTCACTGCTCTCATGATGAAAAGACAGCCTAAAGTTTTTAGTTTGAAAGTTTCTAGTTTGAAAGTTTCCCCAGCCATCTGCCGTCAAGGTAGTGTTGTCCTTGGCAACATAGTTTCTTCTCATATAGTTTCTTCTCACCATGTCCGTGTAACCTGCAGCTGAAGGAACCAGGCTGACACTGCTTTGAATGTTTAAGTTAAAGCCATCGTTGTCCACTTGTGTCCTAGAAGAGTGTTCTGTAGCTGTGGTAGATGTTTCCATCAGATGCTGCGTGCTGTTCATCTGCTGATGGTCATATTCTTGTGTTGCATCCTTGACAGTCCTTCTCCCCACTAGCAGAACCTCCCTCTCAGGTCACGATCAATGCAGACCCTGGTGGTCTCAAGCCCAGTGAGAGCTTTAGCAGTTGGTGCTCCTTTTAGCACACAGACATGCCTGGTACTTGACAGTACCGTCGTGCAGCATCATTCACCAGGTTCCTTTGGCCAATGGCACATGATTAAAAGGGTTTTCTTTGCCTGAGCTGAGCCAGCTTGGTGTCTACCAGGGCAGGCAGTGGCAGGCAGAGCATGGCACTTCTCACTCATTCTTCTGACTTAGTTGGTTTTGACAGCTGGGGACAAGGGAGAGTTAAAAAGAAGGTGAAAAGAGCAAAAATTATCCAAATACAAGCAGTAATAGAAAGTCCAGTTATATGAGGTACTTCAAGGCCTTCACTTCACATCTATACATCAGCCCTGCTATACTACTTACACAACGCTGGAGAACTTGGGAAGTGCAAAGAAAATCTCTGGCCCTGCTGAGCTTGCCAGCTGATTTTTCTCATCTGAAGCACCTACTCAGCACCCAAGAGGACTGAGACCCCAGTGATGTCCCCGGAAAGGCTCACCAAAAAACAGCGAGGTGATCCAGGCAGAGAGCAAGAGGCTGGTGTCTTTGCTGGCTGAATGATGCTGCCTTGCAGACTGGAGAGCCGCTGCCAAAGGGATCATGTTTTATGGTGGGGAAGGAAGGAGTTTGCGTATGGATAACAACAGAAATGGCTCTGCGCAGATTAGATGCTCTTAAGGAAGACTGTAAATCCCAAGTCTAGAAACCCACATAGTACAGGCAGCCGTCTTAATAGAAATGAGGATTAGAAATTAGCCGAGGTCTTTAGTGATATTTTTAGAAGGTTGCTCCTGACAGGTTAGGCTGCTGAGAACCAGAGAAAAGTGCCGAACCCCGTATTACTCAGGAAAGGATCACACAGTGCAGCATGTGATTAGAGGCTGGCTAGCTTAGCGACAAGGGGGATAGGTGGGTTAGAACTGATTTGGGAGGAATTAGCAAGGGAAATTGCTTGAGAAGCAGAATTTGATTAGAGGCAGCCAACAAGGATTTATGAAAGGAAAGCTACGTGTAACTAACTTGCTGGAGTCTGGGGGAGGTACTGTTCCCTGGCAGCCTGTGGCGTGTTGGTTTTATATAACCTGATCTGCAAAGGGAAGGCCTGGCCTTTGCCACCAGAGTGGTGACGCTGGGTGGGATGGATGGGAGTCATCTCCCTCCCTTGTCTCTGCACAGTCTCTCTGCCTCCTCTTTTCCCTCCATCCCTTTTACTCCTTTTCCAGGTTGTTTTTTTTTCAGGGAGCTGTTTGGGTTTTTTTGTCCTGTGGTTCTGTTCTTTGTCCTTCCCTTCCTCTCTCATGGGACCTGGGATTGCCTCTTGGTGACTCTATAGGGGGTTAAACGCCACCATCCATCCCACTTCACCAGCATGCTCTGCCTTAGGACCCACACTGCATTCTAAAGTGAGAATAAGACACCTCCAAAGAGGATCACAGCCTTCCTCAGCTTCACAGATGTCTGCTTCTTCAAACAAGGCCCCTAAGAGTTGTTATTTTGGAGAAGGCCAGAATTGCATTGCAGTTCCAATTGCATCGCTGGAGAAAGTCCTTGCTGCTTTTGAATGCTATGGCAGACACAATGTAAAGCCCAGATGGGACAGCCCAAGGTGGCTTTGTTTCCTCCTGTGCTGCCAGCCTGTGAGGACAGAGGGACATTTGCAGGATGGCAGAGGGACAGCATCCCGTACTGCTGCCAGCTATGGACACGGCATGGATGGCGAACCAGGGATGTAGTGTCCCCTTCCCACCAAGATGGTTATGATGGACAGCGCAGCACAAAGAAGCCCGTGGCTGAGACAACCAGGTCCATCCACCTCCTCTCCACCTTGTGTATCCCAAGCTCCTTCCAGCATCATCCAGCAGACATGGACAAGTCACCTGTCCCTGAGGTCCCCAGGGCCACCTCATCACCCTTGGTCCTCCAGCGCCATCTGAGAGCATCCTGCTTTCTGCTCCAGCTGTGGAGCCGCTGCTGTGCCATTAACATTTGGGTGACTCCAGCTCACATTTGCCTCTTCCGGGTCTCTGAACTCCAATCCCATTGTCCCACTTTTGGGCTCATAATTTTGCACCGGGCTTTTAAAACTGAATTTTATTTTTATTGCAATGACCCTGTGGTAATGCCAGATCCCTCTGTGGAGGAAAAGTGACATCTCCATTACATAGCTCAGATAAGTGTCTTAAAGAGACCACACACAAAGGAACCTAATGGTACCTATTTTTATTAGGTTTATTACAGGAGGGGAACTAAAGCAGTCCGATCTCCCCACAGGATACTCTGTTAACAGCGGCAGACAGAGAGGAGAGATCTGTGGAGGCGGATAAGTTTTCCAGGAATATTAGCTACTGCTGCTCTAAAATCAGAGTCTAGGGAGAGCAGACAGGTTGACATAATTGAAAGGGCTGTCTTATGGGATGACATAGTTAAACGAGCCCATGATCAGCTTTAGAGTAACAGCTCAGCGACTTCTTCTAATCCCCAAAGGAGCACTGAGTCACGAGGCTGTGATTTAACAAGTCCTGGATCTTATCTTGTGATGATGTCAATATTATTAGAACCCCTTTCTAAAGAGATGCCTCCAAAATCACTGTACATGAACCAACTGGTTTTATGGGCACGATTCTCCTACAGCTTCACTCTGCAAAGCCCATTGTTGATACAAGCACTCCTCTGCTGCCCTTCTTATGTACCCAATCCTGTCCCTGTGGGCTGGGCTAGAGGGACAGACCCAGAAACAGGATTAAGAACCTCATTTCAGGATGAAGCTGAAAAATGTCCTTGAGCTGCCCATTTTATTCAACATAATTTAATATCAAACACAAACTAACAAAGTTAGAGGTGAAATATAATAGCAAGAACCCCATAAAAAGTAACCTAATCTGTAAGATAAATAGACAACACTTTAGCCTGGGGAGATAGCAAATAAAAGAGAAATATGAACAGAGCTGTTCTCAATTCATAAGTAACTTTAAAGAGGAATAATGAAGATGAGGTCTCCAACTTTTAATGTCCTAGGATTCTTCTCAATGGCAAAAAAGGCTTTTTTAATGTTTTCCTCATACACTCTCACAAGGTGGATGTCTCCGGCCAAGTGCCCTGGGTCATTCCCACACAAGCAGACACCAAACAGTTTGGAGATACTTCAGAGGAGCCATCCTGCAGTTCCTGATGGGGTGGGAGTCATTAGAGTTGGAACTTTTCTGAACCCTCACGCTGGTAGACCCTCTTGATTGCTTTTGATGGCCACCTCACACTGCCTTCTTTCAGGTGCAAAACTCAGAGCACTGACTGCCTTCATGGTGGCATTAGCCTGAATTTTATTTTTTTTAAGCCATTTTTTGTTAGTGCCTACTTTAACTTCAAAGGCTGGGATTTTCCAAATAGCCTAATGCATTTAGGCACCTAAATCCCATTGAGTTTCGAGTGTCTGTCAGCCCTTAGGCTCCTGGGCAAATCCTTGCTAAATGCCTAAGGGCTCATCGTCACAGCCACTGTTATGCTGCCAGATTTACACAGATACCATTATGCCAGCGTGAGCTCACTTCCTCGATAGAAGAGTCTCTTCTTTAAAACCCCTTTCCTAAAAGACAGTAAATTGGGAAGGGTCTCCTCTGATGGTTAATTTTTGGTGATATATATACATATACATGTATAAGAATGTTAAATTCTCTCCTTTGGTTATACTAAAAAAAAGCTTTGCTTTGTAAACTGAACTTCAATTAGAGACCAAATGGTCCTAATCCCCAGCTCTTGGCCCTCCAGGGGAAATCTCAGATTTGGTGTTTTAGAGGTAAAACCCACCATATCTCCCACTGCCTCTGATACCTACTGTGTCTCCCTTTTAAAGCATCCAGGCAATTTCCTTCTTCAGTATGGGAATGCCTCAACGCAAAAGGAAAGCGCAGGGACAGCAGCCGAGCTGGCAGTGGGACAGGTACAGGGGACACGTAGCTCTGAATAGGCTGTCTCAAAGGGTGGGAAATGTTGCAACAGCCTTTCTAGTAGCAGTGGAGAAATAAATCCCTTATCAGGTGATTTCTGGTCACAGATCAAACACTAACGTCTTATAATGTCAGCTGCCGATACCTAGCAGAAAACAGATTAGGGGTGTCCATGGCAGACTTCCCTGGGATAACAACTGTCTTTTGTTGAGATCATGCTGCAAATAGCACAACCGGACCCAGTCCATGACTACTGAGCCCCAGATTTCCTAGACACTACCACAATGCCATCAATCAGCAAGGGAAGTTAGATCGCAAATCCTCCCTGTTCATTGTGTTGCTGGTTTTGAGTTAAAGCATTTCATTGAAAACTGAGACTCTATCCTTAAGTACTTTAACTGATGATAATTTAACAGCTGTGCCAAATCTCCACATTGTCTTTATTTCTTTTTTCATTTTTTCTTTTTTTTCTTTTTTTTTTTTTAATGTAGATAAATGGAGCCATCCTTCTTTCTCGTTTTGTAGCATTAAGAAATAAACCCAAATGTTCATGAGTTGGGTGTGGTTTATGCTGCAGGTACAGAGGGGACGAGACCCATTTCTGGTGCGGATGAGTGAGTCTCCTGTGGGTTAGCAGGGGAGGGTGGTCAGGGGAATCCTGGCAGAGCTTGGGAGCCAGAAAAAGGATGGATCCAGGGGAAGAATAGCTGAGCACGGTAGGAAACACCCCTTAACGCATGGATCCCAAAGTGGACAGGCAGCCCTAAAGACGTCATCTCAAAAAGTGATGGCTCTGAGCCAGACAGCATGAGTTTGGGTCAAATCCTGCTTTGCAGCTGCTCCTCAGACCAGGGAGTAGGACAACAGTTTTAGTTATCTCCCTTATTTTCCAGAGAGCGGTCCCTCGCCCGTCAGTCCCAACCACCCATTCACTGGTGGCCTTTACCAGCCACAGTGCAGCCACATCCCTGGAGGCACCAGGCAGCCCTGGGAGGTGGCGGAGCACCCGCAGGGTGATGCTCCCCTTGAGAAGGTGTCCATCCCATAAGGACAAGGACGCGTGACACTCAGAGCCGCGTGCCACGAGGTGGCACCATGTCCCTGCTAACCCGCATGGCGGGGTCACCTCTGCGGCCAAGCGGCTGCTGCAGGACCCTGCTCACCTGCCTTGGGCCTCTGAGCAGCCCCATCGTCAAAATCCTCCCACCGAGCTTTCGTCTTCAGTAACCGGCCAGCCCTCGCTGCTGTAAGACCCAGCTGAGGGGCAGGCACTGCCCTGTCCTACAAAGCATCCTCCCAGTGGGACCACACTGTGAGAGCCCTCTGCACCTCCTGCAGAAATCTGGTCACCCTACAGCCAAAAGCACAAGGTTTAGAGACATGGTGCCATCTCCTGCTGGTCACAGCTCTCCCTGGGGGGGTTCTGGGCTCCTATCCCTGCTGTCACAGTCATTTGTTCACAGTCACATGTCAGTGTCATGGTGGTGGTTGCACCTGGCTGGTACGTGCTGACCTGCTGACGTACAATGGCTGTGCCCCCATCCTCCAGGGACCTGCACACAGGACAGCTTGTTTCTTCCATAAATCTTGATCACATCAAGGTAGGGAGGAGTCAGGTAAGCCTGCAGCCCTGGAGAACTTTAAACTTCATGTCTTGGCATACTCACATCACCTCCATATTGGAAGCTTAAGTTCATCCTGCAGGAAGAAGCAACTGAGCACTTTCCCAGAGCATGATTTCCACTGTACATCCCTACAGTCTTCTCAGATCCATTTTGGGACACATCCTGGCAGTCTTGGTTTCGGGCTGACTTCAGCCCCAACCCAAGGCTGTCCCCTCAAACACAGACTGGAACAGAGCTAGCAACTCAGCACAAACTGTTCTCAGCACCACGCTTGTCCACTCACATCTCCTTTTCACTAGGAGATGGGATGAATTTGCAAGTTTTTCTCATCTTTGCATCCTACCTCAGGGTAAGACACAAGCTGGAAGAGACAGGGGAGCTTCTCCTCCCTCTGACATAGACCTAACATTGGCATCACTGGGACTGACTGCTCAGATGCTCCATGGAAAACAAGGTGACTGCTGCACCCAAGTCTTGCCTGGTGAGGGAAGTACAAACTCAAGCCGCAAGAACCTATTCATGGAAAATTCCCCAAAAGATGAGAGTTTCTGCACATGCTGAGAAAGGTCCAAGTGGTTCCTTCTGCTCTTGGTTGAGAGCATGGAGCAACCAGCCAAAAAAAAGTTGTATTTCTTTCTAAAGAGGAAACAGAGAGAGCTGCTCAAAGGGAGTTCTCCTGCATCAGTTCGCTGTCCCTGGCAGTGTGCTCAGTGCTGTAATAGAGAGACCGGCAATACCTACATTATTCCTGACACAACGCTTTGCAGCTGAACAATACATTTGCCAATTCAATTTATTCAAACAAGTTCCTTGGGAAGACAGCAAAGGAAATGCAGGTGACAATTACCGAATTCAGACTCTGCCCTGAACTTGGGGAAACAAAGGGGCAAGATATGAGAGAAATAGCAAGTTCTGCTGGAAATCCCCCAACCACAGAATCATAAGAGCTTTTAATCACGTGCTTGCTGGTATTCAGCTGAAAAAAAGCAAGTCTCATTGGGCAAGGAGACAGAGCAGTGCTGCAATTGCTTTGCTGTGGCACTTTGGAACATCTTTATTACAAAACTTAAATGCTTTTTTGTTTTCTTTTGGAAGTGCAACAGCATTTGGGCTCCACAGCCCATTGCAGTAACATGTGATTGAAGAATAAGTACATTCAGTAGCTACCAAGACTGACAGCCTTGCAAGTCCAGCTGTGTTGCCTATGGTCTAACTGTGCTGCAGACGGGTGGGGTGGAGGTTGCCTGCAAGCTTAGATGAACTGTCTCAATGGTTCAAATCTTAGTTAGACACCTTCAGCCATGTGCTGGATCACATCAGATCCCAGACCTTTTTTCCCAGCACGTCAGCACAGACACAAGACTGCAGCCCAGCGCTGGTGCCTGTGACCAGGATGTCGCTCCATGAACAGTCTCCCAGATAGATGGAGGGAGAGAAAAACCTGCTGAGAAACTCCACTTCGGCTCTGGATGTGAAAGAAGGAATCTTCTATTGCAGAAGCAGAGCTATGGAAAATTTCCTCTTACTAGAGCCTGCAAACCCCCCAGCATCAGCTTCCCATACCCCATTTACAGTCATGGGGTGAGCCCACCAGATCGTGCCTCACCTCTCCATCCCACTCCATCCCTCACAGCCAGCCCCAGGGCAGCTGTAGCTCCACTCCCAGCAAAGCAGTTACACCAGGGATGAATTTGGCCCCAGATGTAGAATTAGGTTAAGCCAAAAGGTGGCAGCATCTTATTCAGTATCGATTTTGCATGAATATTTCTCCTATTAGCCATTTTTCTTTCTAATCATAGAATGTAAGTTTGTAAATTACAGAGGTGGAGAGTAAATGTATTGCAACCTCTGGCAAATTGATATTTTTGCAGCAACAGTAAACTTCTTCTGATGGCAGATAATTGAAGGGAGCAAGCGTCAGATAAAATTCATAAAGATTTGGACCTACTGGAATAAGACAAATGACATTTAATGTTCAGAGTTATAAAGTAATTACCCTGGGCTCTGATATAATAAATACGTAGACACAGTAAATGGAGTTTGGCTGACCAGGTGTGTTTGATACAGCGCTGTACAGGGCCCTGCAGCAGCCAGGGCAATAGGGAGGGGACAGTCCCTTTGGTACGGGGTGACGCCCCAGGTTGGTGTCAGCCCCAGAAATGCCCTTCCTCAGGGGAATAAAAGGAGCTGCCTCCCATACCTGCAGCAGAGCCCCGAGCCCTGCTGCCCGTGCCTCAACCAGGGAGCCATCATCATCCGCAACCCTTCTAAGTTTCCAAAGGCACAAGAAGCCTTTGGGTGCCCAGCTCTATTCATACCTCTCAGCAGTGATTACCCAGGGGAGACTGACCCCTGTGAGGATGGACATCACAACCAGAGCTTAATACCACTGCCATGGAAGAGCTTCACACCTTCCACCTCAGAGGGAGGTTGCAGAGAGGCTGCAACACTCAAAACCAGGAGGTATCAGCCTTCACCTACTGCAGCTCCATTTCTCCCAGCTGGAAAAGGTCAGGAAATCCTTCTCTCATACTGAGGAACCACCTTGTCGTGTCCCTCCTTTTGTAGCCCTGCCGTGATGGATTTTCACCTGCCAGATCATCTTCATTGCACATATAGCATCTCACTGTGCTTCTAGGCATATTCAAACCTCACAAAAAAAAAAAAAAGTAAAGGCTGGCAGTGTCCTATCCCACTTTTCAAAGCAGAATGTCAGTGCAAGCTTCCCTGGCAATATACATGCAGTGCTAAAATGCTTTTAATGCAGGCATCTAGCATCGGTGGCTGTTCCGCACGTTCATCCCAGTCACCCAACGATCAGGAAGAAAATGTGTTCAAACACACGCCGAGCTGGGAGGTCCCAACCCAGCCCTTTCTCAGGGCTCCTCAAATACCATCTCCGAGCAGCTGGCAGGAAACCATAAGCCAACAACAGACCTTGTTTCTGCTCCACCACCAGTGCTCCTACCACTAATGTGCCTCTGCCCCTTTGAAGAAGTTGCTTAGAAATTCAGCAGCAATTATGCAAGCTTTAGTATTAAAAAATGCACGTGGATCTGAAAGCAAATATGAAGCTGCTGCTGTAACGCTAGCTTTAAGCTGTCTACAGTCCCTAGAAATTCTCAGTGGGATGTTTGAGAAGGATGTATATGTGTTGACAACATTAAATGATCCATGGCTCAAGGACAGAATTGAAACCATACATCTACTTCATGCAGGCACTGATCACTGGGAGAGTGTTTTTCTTAAACTAACCACGGAAGGCCAGGCACCTCATCCTCCCCAGAAAGGCAGGGACAGCTTGGGGAACAGAAGGTGCACACACACTCATACCACATCCCAGCGTGTAACAGAGCTCCAGTGAAAAGGGAGAGACACATGGACGCCATCAGCAGCAAAAATGTTATTGTGGCTTCACCATCTTTGAGGGAAATTGAGCATGTCACTTCGGTGCATCACCCTCTTCTCGTCACCTCCCAGAGAGGCAGCGCTGCTTGCACACATCCGTGCAACATCTGGCAAGAGGGCAAGGAGGGGCAGGATGCTGCAAGATTTGCTGGGTCGAAAACTTGACTATTCTGTGTTATGCGCCCCAGTGTGCAGCTTTGGGTGCCCGTGCACCGTGGTGCCATCTGTGGCACTGCCACAAGCTGCAAGAGCCTCCAGCAGCAAGCGCCTTGCTCACGGCAGCTCTAGCCCTTTCTATACGTAAAATTCCCAAGGACAAGGAAAAACTGGCAGACAACAAGGAGGATTAGGTGGTTCCCCAAGGAACGCAAGAAATGCTGCAAGATTGTATCATGGCCCATTTCAGTGAGGTGATTAGGCAGTATTTGATGCTAGGAGGATGATTTCTGTTAAGCTATTTTGTAAGCCTTAGCCCAGCTATTCACAGTAGGTGGTGGGAAGTCACATTTCCCTGGATGCAATAAAGCCAGACTCCTTGAGACTGCAGTTCTCTTGCCCCAAAATTCAGCCCCCTGCCACAGGAAAGCTCTCTCCTTGCTCTCCCTCCAAGGGCCGGTTGCTGATGCTTTCTGGCTCCTGCAGCTTTGCAGAACACTGCACAATCCTCCCTCCTTGCCTCTCCTGCTGCTCCAGCACCATCTCCCTGACTGGTTTCCATCATTTCAACTATTACCAAACTAAAGCGTATTTCTTTGCTCCCTCGTTTACACTGAATGTTTATTTAATAGGGTGGCCAGCTTCAATTAGGTCTGTGATTACTCACAGATGACAGCTCCAGCATAACAATGTTTACTCTCAAACTCTATCTCTGAGTGTAGCTTGTGATATATTTAAGGAGAAGGTATAAAACCATTAATGTTGAAATAGCTCTACCTATGGGAGTGAAGTTTCTTTTTAAGCCCAAACAGCTGGCAACTGGGTAAAAATGTCCCAGGGATATCAACCCCTTTCACCTGGAGATTTCGTTCCCCCAGTGAAAGCCTCATTTGGTTGAGTCCTCCAGATGTCTGTGTTTTATCACTGACATGTGGAACTCCTCGCTACAGGATCTGTATAGTCCAAAATTAAGTTTAACAGCTGCAAATGCATTTTCTTGTCTGTGTTTGAATGAAACCTCTGGATGATTTGTTCATGAAGCACCATGGCTGGTGGCTGGTAGTGAAATGCAGCATCTTTGGGTCAGATGTGTCCCCTCACTGTGCATCTAAGGCACTTGGGGTGCATTAATAGGATGATGTATCACAAAAGGAGTATCCAAAGCCATCACCTTGACTTGGTTTTACTTCTTGGGAAATGGCAATGGGAGTTCCTGGTCTCCTCAGCTCTGAAAATTGCATTTTCATACCTCAGAGTCTATGCCCTTGTAGGGGGTCCAGCCTGGCTGCCTCTATGAGCTTGGTACTCAAACTATTAGCTGGATGAGAGCTACAGTGCTTGAAAGGAGTGAGGAGCAGTGGCTTTGGGGTGGCTCAAATGCAGAGGATGGCTCTCCCCATCCAACCATCCTCTGTCCATCCAAGAGGGCTGGACTGACTGTGCAAAAGGGTCTCAAGAATAGAGTCCTGCCTCTCTCATAGCATCTTAGAGTGAAAAAAGCTTCTACACACCCCTGCAGGTTAATCAGCTGCTTGGCTGATTAGTGCCAAATGCTCTTATCAGGAAGACATGGCTGGGTGTCCATCTCCTCCCCAGGACACAGCTTGGTCCTTCTCTGAGTCCTCCAGACCCCCCCAGTCTGGCCATAGCCTCAGAGAGGGAATTGAAAGTTAAGGTTTAGGAGAGAGAGGAAACGTCCTGGCTTTAATTTACTGAACTCTTTTGTTTCAGCCACATTTAATATCTTAGAAATTACGAGTCACAGGGACCTGGGTGAGACGAAGGAGAAGGCGTGATCTGTGAGGCCAATTAAGAGGCCGATGGCACATAGTGAAACGGGAGCCCCTCAGGGGAGGCCAAGGTTACATAAATAAGTGTGTGAAGGAGCTGCACTGAATCTGCAGACACTCAGCCACTAGTGATGCCACTTTGAGTCTGGGAAAATTAAATATAAATAATAAATGTTTAACCACACAGCAAATAAATACAGTGAGGCACCTTTAAAAATTATACTAATAAACAGCAAGCTGTTGTCCTTCTGCCCAGAGTGGCTGAGCGTCTTATGCATATTGGAGACAAAGAGCACGATGGAGGGGCTGTGTCTGGGGGGTCTGCTCAGCTGAGGTGTCTTCACCCCCACTCCACCATCATTGTGATGAACGCCAGGACAGCATGGAATAAAACACCCAGCAAAACTGAAAATACTGCCGAGCTCGCCCAGTGAATGTCAGGGTCCCCGTGATCCCAGTAGGTTCCCTTTTTCTGGGAACCTGGGAGCAGGATCAGGGTTTGGGTTTCAGAGGAGAAGCCCAGGACCTCCTTGTGATGATACAAAGGTTCAACGTGAGCTGTGAGGTCCCCAGAATTGCTCTTACAATAAGAGCTCTGCTTCTCGGCTTCCCTGTTTTACTGCTTCCTTGGAAGAAGGGGAAAAATGAAATGGAGATATAAAATATAAAGAGGTCATTTATAGTTAAGCACATTAGGATGAGAGCAAGAGAATAAAGTGGTGAGAATGGCTCAGACGCAGGCCTACAGGGACTTGTTCTCTGATACTGGCACAGTCTTTACTAGGTCACTTGAACCTTTTGTGCTCTGCTGCAGAGCTCAGACCTGGGCTATATATCACCAGACTTGCCATGCTGAGCTGCGTATCCCTAACTATCCCCAAACCCGGGCTTCTCCCGCTTGTGCTGGGAGTTATAGTTTATGGGTGGTTTTTACGGGTGGCCAAAGCAACCGGTCCAGAATGGAGGGGCGCTAGGTGGTGTGGCAGAGAGCACAGGATGAAATGCCTATCAAGTCCCTTTCATATGATGTAATTTCATTTCTCTCCAAAATCTGCAGGGAAGGAGCAGGGCAAAAGGCTTTCCTTACTGTGATTATACATTCTCGGGCAGTTTAATTATAGTCTTCAGCTTCTTAAACACTTGCACAATAAACCCACAGAGATCTGCCATCCCACTGTAGTTAGTTATCAGTTTCTTTTCTTCCCAGCCCCTAGGATTTGGTTCCACGTTTACTAGAGGTCACTGGAGCCAAACCCTCCGTGGGGCTATGCTGGCTGTCACCAGGGAACTTGTGCTGGGGTTAAATGGGCCTGCACTGAGACCCCATGTCTCACCGGTTTCTAACAGCTTCAGATTCCCACTCACAAGTGGGAACCAGCTTTCAGCAAAACCCATCTCCTGGACACACCACCATGTGTAGGAAGCACCTGATTCTGGTCACAGATGTAGTACCTGGAGCTCAGTGTTTGTTTGGACACTCGAGCACAGACACAAATATTCTCCAGCCTTTACCTCCTTTCTCCATTTTAACTCATGGCTTCATTAGACTAATTTCTTTCCAGGTTGGATGATGAATAATGAGCCTCAGCCTGTGGATACATAATTAAGTTTTGATGGTGAATGTTTTTATCTAACCTTGCATTCATTTTTATCCTCGGTACCTGAATTACAAGTCAGAGATTTAGGGCTGCAGGTTTGCTTTTGTGTTAAACACGAACCTGCACACCTACATGAGGTGCAACAAAGCACATGAAACAAAGCAGCAGTGCTTTGTCACCTCCCAGGACATTGCCCAATGGTGACAATATGGGATGTCATTTCAGTTGAGTCTAGTCATCAGGGAGGTTAAGGAAAAGAGAAATAGTTAATAAAAAACTGGCTTTTTCCCTGCCACAGTCAATATAACACAAAATCCCTGGTCCATGCATGGTCTGTACACTGGTAACTCCCCCAGTGGGATGGCCTATCCCAATGGCAAAGGTCACCTGGATCATTTTGATGGCTCCCATGATCCTGTTGCATTTCCTAATGTGGTATCCAAACTCCATCTGTTTTTTTCTGGTCCCTTCAAATGCAGTTGTCTTTGTTTCTACAATTTCTACAATATATGCCTGCAAATTCCCCAGACTGTGCCCATGTCCCCTCCATGCCTCACAAGTGCCTCCTCAGCATTACTTGGCCATTAAGGTCTCCGTGCCCAAGATCTCTCTTCTCACCAGTGATTTTCTCCAGCCTTGCCATTGTTCTTTTCAGCACCGCAGGGTTTCCATCAGGCTTTTCTACTGATCTTTTTGGCCTCTCACTACTCCTGCTATTGTCACGAGGGTTTTCCATAATTCCCTGTCTACAGGGGTAGTTTCAGGGATAAGAAACCAGAGCAATTTCTTGGTACCTAAAGGATGCTCTCCGGGATGAGGTAAGGAGCAGAGCCCATTTCACAATCTCCGCTCCTGTGCAGGGTGGGAGCCAAAGTGCTGCGGTGGCAGGCAAGGAGCCTGAGCAGGTACTTAGCACAAATGTTAATAGCGTCATTGTTTATACTATAGGATTGGAAAGGGCCTCCTGGGTCATCTGGGGCATTGCCCTTCAGTAACTCAGTCCGTGCTCAAACTATCCCAAGGGTATTTTTAGTCGATTCATGAATCCTTTTAGGAATTCGGCCCAGCGACCTTCGTCAGCAAACAATTCTTTTGCCTAATTGACTTCACTTTCTGCATGCCCTGTTTTAATACTGCCTTTAAAGTTTGAGTCTTTTTCTTCCTTCCACAGTGTCATCCACTGCTCAATTTCAGTAGCTTTTTTTCCCTATTCTTACTTCTTTATCTGCATTACAGTTGTTTCCACAGCACCCTCTCCTGCAGGGCTGAGCCCCTCTGTGCATGGTGAGATGAGCTCCACCAGGAGATGTTGTTCATGGACCAGACAAGGGGACAAGGGTGGAAGATGACCCAAAGGGTCACCTTTACCCATGTAAGCCTCCAGCAGCAGAGCTGGGAATAGTGACAGGGGCAGGTCACCTCTCAGCTCCCATTGTGCTGACTGCAGCTGAGCAGCATTTGGAGAGTCTCCGTTTTCCTTCATGTCTTCAACTTTAACTACTATCATATAAAAATAGACGGTGAAGAAAACAAAAGAGGGTTAAAGTGGGGTTTGTTACCAAATTTTTCTTGATTCTTAGTATTCTTCTTTAAGATCCACTGCTCTGTGCTATGGCATCACTGTGTTATTATTTGCAACAGAGCCAATTTTGAGCATGTAGCGACAATTTTTTTTGAGACAGGCTTTGAGAAAGGTGATAAAGACACAAGTCAAGGGGCTGCTACCAACCTGCATTGCCCAGTTGAAGAAGTTGCATGCCTGCACTCACCCTCGTTGCCCAGGGTCACTGTCCCTGCAGACCTGCCTGCTGCTGGCTTCTGCGGTTGCCCCATAATCAGATTCATCAGAATGAGCTGAAGTTAAGCACAAAGTTTGAGGTAATCTGCCTTGATCCATCTGGTGTAGGTTACAGAATATCCTCAGCAACACACACAGGGATGTAACCTCCAACATGGAATAGCACAGGACAGTAGTGCTTGGCATGGGCCTCTCGTTGACCTGTTGTCCATCCATTTTCCTTGCCATCTTCTCCAGTTTCGGTGAAAGAGCAACAATTCACACCTCCCTGCGATGCATGGTTTTGATTCAGCTATGAACTTAGCAGAGGTTTTACCCTGGGAATGACTTTGTATGTGCAAACTTTCTTTGTGAAGAGACAAGGAAGGAGGAAGCTTGGAGCAAGGAACCTGAGCTTGAGCTAGGACAGACTAGAGTTTGAACAACCTACATGAACCCTTGGGACCAGATAAGGATTTAAATAAACTATGCAAAAGTGCAAGCTTCAGAAGGCAATTTCTTTCTTTACCCTGGAATGCCACATTTTAGAGAAAAAATAACTGTAAAATGGTCTGATTTGATGAAGTCAACAAAGCTGTAGGCAGGACGAAGACCATGCTCTCCACATCAGTCTCCAATTCATCATCAGAGCCAGCTGGTAAATATTTGCTGCTTCTAGTGATCAGCTGAAAGGTTCCTCCACTCCCACAATAGTATTATCTTTGCAAATTACTTTTATTCTAGTGTAAAGCAAAAACCTAAATCCTCGCTGTTTTTAATTGAAAACAATGAAAAAAAAAGGGAAAGGCTGTTACAATTATAAAAGCGTGGTCTGTAGTTTAAATAAGTACTTTCTCATTTTCTTCCAAATGGTTTGATGCTTAAAAAACTCTGCTGAGAGAATCTTTTTGGAACTGCATTTGTCCTCCACTTGGCAAATTGATCAGTGGATTCACAGGGCAGAGGCGAGCAGGTCTTAACCCTTCCTCCTTCTCTAGCAGAAACCAAAGACTTTGCCATGTCCATGATACAACCGTGATTTGGGCTGTTTGCATGAGGCTAGGCACCCCAAGACAAACCAGGAAGTGCATGGATAGACCTAAGAGGTGTAAGCGACTCACAACATTTGGGAAAACAAACCAGTATGAGCATGGTGGAGCACTGGGACAGAGCTCAGAGAGGTCTTGGGACTTCCATCCTTGGGGGATGCTCAGCTCCATGCATGGACAGGCTGGCCGGACTCTGACCTTGGCCTTGTCTGCAGCAGAGGTTTGAGCAGAGCCCTCTAGACACCCATGTTTCTGGGGTACTGTGATGCTCCAATGTCTTTGTCCCAGCACAGGCTCCTTGTGGGCCACCAGCAGGTCATTGCATGTGGACCCGTTCACATTTGGTCTCCAAACAGGACGAGGACTGGGCTCCCATGAGAACAGCTCTCCCCACCCAGCACAAGCTCCTTCCCCTAGCACCCACTAATATCTACTTCTCAAAGCACCTCAAGTTTTTTCTTGAGGAGGAAGGAAGTATTAAAAACCTTTCCAAACTTATATAGAGGCCTTTGTTATTTTAAGAGACTTTCACTCCCACTTCTCTGTTTGACTTTGTTACCTGATGCTGGAGGAATGCATTTTCCCCTCTATTAAATGTTTTAACCGCATACGAGTTCCATCTTAATGTTAGCATCTTTAATAGTAGAATATTACCATATTAATTGCTATTGTGAACCAGAAGATACTTATATCATCCAGGCTTTCATTACCGTCATGGAGGGATTTTTCCTACTGAGTCAAAAGTGACCACTTTCCTTAATCCCCTGTTTAAAAGCCCTGCGATTCCTCCTGACATGCCTAGGACGAGGGTGGGCAGCATTTTCCCAGGGACAAACTTGACATTAAAGGCGTTAATTTCTTAGGGAACAGTAGCCCCTTCCCAACCTGCTGCGGGTTTCTCAGCGATAGGGTGGTGGGGCAGTTAGTTTTTAAGCAATTAAGAGACAACCACCCCCCTGACCCCCCCTAGACCGCCCCTGCTCGTGGCGGGGAAGGGAGGACAAGGGGGAATTAAGTGAGAGAACAATGGGGATTCAATAAAGCCCGGATCGGGTTGCAGCCCTTTTGTCGCCGAGACTCGTGCCGGGGGTTAATGGGGCAGAAGGAGACGGGAGCGGGGCGGCAGCGACACAAAGGCCAAAACACACGAGCTCCGAGGGGGACAGATGGGCACAGGGGAGGAACCGGGG
>NW_010174375.1:18336-41737 GCF_000695765.1 Mesitornis unicolor | reverse complement strand
GCATGGGGTTATTGCGACCAAAGCGCAGGACTCTGCACTTGGCATTGTTGAAGCTCATACAGTTGGCCTCAGCCCATTGATTCAGCCTGTCCAAGTCCCTCTGCAGAGCCTTCCTACCCTCAGGCAGATCAACACTCCCTCTCAACTTAGTGTCATCTGCAAACTTGCTGAGGGTGCACTCAATCCCCTCACCCAGATCATTGATAGAGATGTTAAACAGGACTGGCCCCAAAACCGAGTCCTGGGGAACACCGCTTGTGACTGGTCGCCAACTGGATTTAGCTCCATTCACCACAACCCTCTGTGCTCGGCCATCCAGCCAGTTTTTAACCCAGCAAAGCGTATGCCCGTCCAAGCCATGCCTAGCCAGCTTCTCCAGGAGGATACTGTGGGAGACAGTGTCAAAAGCCTTACTAAAGTCCAGGTACAAAACGTCCACAGCCTTCCCCTCATCCACCAAGCAGGTCATCTCGTCATAAAAGGAGATAAGATTAGTCAAGCAGGACCTGCCCTTCCTGAATCCATGCTGACTGGGCCAGATCGCATGGTTGTTCTGCATGTGACATATAATGGCACTCGGGATGATTTGTCCCATCAATTCTTTTACAGATTCTTTTACAGCATGTTCTTAACCACTTTTCTTTCTTTTTCAACTGGGATGTGTGAATGCCTTCCTAAACAATAATCTTGAAAATCTTATGAGAAGAGATATTACTACATGTACATTTAAATTTCTAAAAAAAATACCTAATCATATTAATATTGTTAGATTATATAAGGCCAAAGAAACTAGCAGTTTTTCAACATAAACCTATTTATGTAAAAGAATAAAATCTTTACAGCTTAGACTTGTAGTTTTGCTTGTACAGTTTGTGGACTGTACAGTACAAATTAATATAGCACATTTTAAGAAGTAAATGTAGCTACAGGTGAAGAACTCAGACTGCTTATATAGGTCATGTGAGTTAACTGCATGCCTATTTCACAGTAACATCAGTAACATAGGAACACCTTTAGAAATAACAGTAATTACAAATGATAGGTGCTAACAATGTAGCATTTTTTCAATATTTTTATGGCATGCTTATGTGATTACATAAGTTAGCTCTTGTAGCTGTCTTTGCTGAAAAGTACATTTACTCAGTTACCTGCAGTATTTTATTTCCTCCTTATTCTGCACATTTTGAATTTTTATGTACTTGAACAAAGATGCCACCTAATTCCATTCCTACACCTACTTTTTAATTTGTTATAGCGTCCAGAGCTCTGGATTGCAGACTACAGCACTAACATAGCTGTCATACATGCAGAAAGTCTCAGTTTTAGTATCTAAGTGTTAACAACTTCTTTCAAACCCTCACAAATACACAAACAATCCTGTTTCCCAAATAAGAAGGAAAGCCAAATGACTCAACTCTGAATCCTATCATGACCTAGAAAAAGGGAATTCCTGGCTTAGCCTGTCAAGCAGACTTAATAGTAAGTCTTAACTTATTGACTGACTTTTACTACTCTTTTCCTCACTTTTCTCCCATATTAAGAACCTGAAGTAAGCTTACATGAATTCCGACACTGGCAAGACACACAGTTCACTTAGACTCATGTCTTGTAACAGTGACCAGGAATAGATGCCAGAATTTTTCCAATAGATTCCAAAACACTTTACTTTTGTGTTGCATCACTGCACTCACATATTCTATTTTCACTTTTTAAAAGAATTTTTAAACCACTTAAATAGAGAATTTCACTTGCCTGTCTCCCTCAACTTCTCTCTTCTTGAGACTAAAGAATTCGCTTAATATTTGTACCGAAAGAGCCTGGCTGAGGACTTGATGCTGCAGACTGTCAAGTGGGAAGTACAATAAAAGATTCATCTGGTCATCTCAAGAGAACCTTGAAACTGTGGCAGAATTACTGAAATCCTCTAACTGAATGTGACTGAATTATAATTCATAATGTTACCAATTTTTGCATGTATATTTAGAGATTTTTTTTCAAAAAACAGCATTTTCATCTGCCTTTATGCATCACATCCCAAGAACTCTTTCAGTAGCTCAAACCTATTCCCTAAGCAGATCTCTTTCTGCCTGAAAATACATGTTCCACTTGGCTACGCACCATGGAAGGTAGGGAAAAATACCACTTCACCTTGTGGCCAGGGAAATGGGTAGAGTTCTGCACAGAAAAAAATGAAAATCAATACTCTGATAACATTACAGTGCATCTCAACCTCTTAGAAGCACTTAACTCATTTCAGCAGTCCTTTTGATCTATTCTGTATAAACCACACATAAATCTATTATAAATCCATATAAATCTATTCCATATATGACTTGAAAGAATAAATCCCATTCCGCTGACAGAACTCTGTGCACCTCATTGAGCATAAAGGATCAAGAACTGTGCTGGAGAACTGGTAAACAATTTCACAAAAAATACAGTGAAATACAACCTCTGCAGTTATGTTCACTCTACATTTCACACAGCAGTGCACTTGCAACTGCCACTGAGGGCAGTCAATGAAAGCCTTCATTTGGAAGAGAAAAACTGTGGTAGGATGCTAAGAACTTTGAAAAACTCAGACCTGATTTTTCTTATATTTGAAACAGGTATCTTACTCCTTGAGAACATCTGACACTAACTCTTTTGCATATGAAGCATTTGCATACAATGATGAATATTCTTCATGTAGTACGGAGAAGAGTGCAGGAAGACAGTGGGGAGGGGAATCCAGACACAGGCAGAGAGGAGATAAGATGGAGAATAGGAGCAAGAAAAAAACTGACAGAGGAAGCCAAGATAGGCTCAAAGGTTTTGAGAAGACTAAGGATCAAACAGAAAGTAGAAGCAAGAAAGAGAGATCTGGAGTAGTAGAGAGAGAGAAACATTTGCTTACTGGGCTGTACTAACAAGTGTATCAGCAGGTTAGGGAAAGTGGTTCTTCCTCTCTATTTGGCACTTGTGAGACCACATCGTGAGAACCCCGTCTGGGTTTCGGCTTCCCAGAAAGACATTAATATACTGGATCAAGTCCAGCAGAGAGCTACCATGATGACTAGGGAGCTGGAGCAGATGACATACAAGGAGACTCTGAAGGAACTGGCTTAAGAAGAGAATGCTGAGAATCATTATTACAGTAGTATTCAACTAATCAGTAGGAAGGTGTAGAAAAGACAGAGACAAACACTCCTTAGTGGTGCTCAATTAAAGGTCGCAAGGTGATACAAGTTGCGACAACTAAATTTTAGGAAAAAAAATGTTAACTGTGGATTGGGTTTGCCCAGAAAGGCTGTGGAATCTCCATTCTTGGAGATCCTTAAAATCTGCCTGAGCAAAGTCCTCAGCAACCTACTCAAGCTTGGAAACTGGCTCTGTCTTTGAAGCTGGCCTCACTTTGAGGGCCAGCGTATTTGGACCAGATGACCTTCGGAGGTCCTCTCCTACCTAACCTGTTCTGTGATTCTATGGATCTGAAATGAAGATTAGACCCGAGAACACAAAGTTAGAAGACAGCAGATGAGTAGCCATAAAGCCATACTCTACACAGCCTAAAAATGAAGAAAATTTTCTAGGCTCTCAAGACCAAGTATCTGCAAAACTTCCCGACAAAACATGTGTCTCATCCCCCCTCTAGTGGCTAGTACCCATAGGACAAGTCACTGCTAAACCCATTTTGTAAACTCTAGTGGCAAGTACTTTGGAAGAAGAGTGAAAGATGTTTATCACACATCTGGATATAAATATATTCTGACATCATCAAATAAGTGGGGTTTGTTTATTTATTTTTTTTTAAGTTAGCAAATGACATATGACATATATTCCTAGTATTTAAGATCTCCCTCTGCCCCTAAAGCCACCTTAAATGTGCTTTTTCCTAATTTTGAATTAATTTTTTCTTCTATTTTCAAATGCTCTTTGCATGTTCTGTATTTATGCATATATGCACATGCATATATATATGTGTATATATATATATGATTATCTCTCTGCGTATGTGGATAACTTTTGTGGTTGTGTATATATATACATTTATGTGCATATTTTCCTAGTGGACTACATTGATAAAGTGTTTCCAAGATCCATTTCTTCAGACAAGGTTGCCTAAAGTAATCTTTTACATCTACGAATGAATAAAAATGTCTAAGCTTCAAAGATACTTGCGCAATTACCAATTATGTCAAAGAAGTTGATGTACTCAGATCACAGAAAAATAATACATCATGCTTCCATGCCTAAGCATGACGGGAAGTATGTACAATAAATATGATTAAAAAATTAGGTTTACATGCTTTGGTCAAGAATTTTAAGAAATGTGATATAATGTTCTGCATCTTAAAAAGAAAATATAAAGAAAATAAGAAAAAATAACATTAAACTGCTTATAAGTGGGAATACTATACAAATATTCACTTACAGAGTTACTGTTCATTGGTCACAATTGACACACATCAAATAGTGAAGGAAATATAAAAACAATGTTGATGTTATTTCTGCAAATATGATTCTTATAGCCAGGACAAATAGAGAAGTTAAAATGAGACCTTTAAAATATTCTTCACAAAAAAATTATGTCTAGCTACCTGGGTAAGGAGATGTGAATTTTCACACAGATGAGAGAACAAGATAATTTTTTTCAAATATTTTAATGACAATAAGTGAAATTATGAATTCATAGAAAATTATATTACTGAGGAAAACTTGCAAGTGTTGATAACTTTTACCATAGTTTCAGCTATGGTAAGAGATAACCAGCTGTCTAAGACACCAACATTCTCAGGCTGCTTGGCCTCTAGTGAATCAAAACCATCTTTCTTTCCATCTGACCTGCAGCAGTAAGACAGCACCTATCATAGAGCACATCAAATATCAGTTCTTTACTCAATAAGCTAGATGTCCCTTTGTGCAGCAATTTTGTACAGGAAAGTGATATATAGGCTGCAGCTAACAAGCTTAACAAGCCATTTTGCCAGGGTTTCCTAACCACAGTCTTGTATATTCACAACTGGGCAGTTTTAATTTAGGTACCAGTCTGTCAAATACTTCTACATGTAATGCTAGTTTCAAGTATCCAAAGACCTTACAATTTCAATGGGATGAATTACTTGCCTGAAGTAAATGTGTGTCAACCATGTGCAGAGTGGGGCCATGGATATTTCATTCGTAGAAGAGAGAGACAACCTGTTGTCACTAAGGGGACAGAAAGCACTTGTTTCCACAGCATGGAATGGAAAAGCATCTTTGACCACCTGCCAGTGCCGATAGACCAATTCTCCTACTTCCAACAGCTGTTATTAATATTTCACAGTACCAAAAAATGTACTAGGCATTACAGAGAAAACAGTAAAAACTGCACAGTGTCCAGAAGTTTAAATAATCCAAGTTGCATCTCTCATTACAAATGATGGCATTTAACAAGAGGGTGGAAAAAGGCTGCAGGTGGATAGGATTTACAAGAGCACACTTATAGGGCAATATCTTTATCAGGCTGCTTCTGAAACTATGTCCACTAATCAATTGTTTTAAATGCATCTGGGTTATTTCCTTTACAGAAGCAACAAAATATACCATTCTTGGTTAGACAGTGACGTCTAGGTACATCTACAATTTCGTCTCATATACCTGAAAGAAACATGGAAATACAGTTTATATTGGTATCACTAATCTTGGAAGCTGACATTTGGTTTAAGCTGGGCTCCCTTAACAGAAAATGGAGAGAACCAGGCACCTCTATAACCTCTAAACTATGGAGAACTTTAAAATAGGAAGAATCATGCTTTGTGAATGTCCTTTTCTCACCACACCCTGTAGAGACACCTTAAGCGACTAGCTTCGACTAAACACTTAGTTCTTAGCTCAAGTTAAATAAAATCTCCACTTTTATTTTCAGACTTCAGATTTAGATATGGATATTGGATTAATCAAGACACAACTGGTTTAGCACCAGCTAAGAAAAGGATAAATAGGTTATGCTAGGAAGTAAGCCTTTCCACAAGCTTCTCAAAAGCCCCAGAGAAAAGCATATGAATCAATCCTGTTTTAACAGTCATAAAAGCATGCCAGAACTGCAGTTAAAAAAAAAAACTGACAGAAATTTAGTAACGCCAGTGCAATGTTGGTGTATGCCAAGGAAAGGAACATCTTTTTCATACTTCTACAGATGCCAGGAAAAGAGATGGACTGTAATTAAAAAAACCCAAACAACAAAGAAAGAAAGAAATCTGGTGAACAGCTACTAATTTAACCAGAACAAAAACATATTCACTAAATGATATGGTATTCTGAACATTGGTAAGCACTCTGGAAGATACAAGGCATTAAAGTAACTTTCCAGGTGTGCTGAAAAAAAGAAACAAAGCAATCTCAAGGCAGTAAGTTCATGTAACAGGGCACAAACTGTGGAGTTGTGTTCCACAGAGAAACACTTCCTCTAAGGTTTGTTCTTGCATTTTTCTCCTAAAAATACAGAATTTTCCTTAAGTTTTACAGTTCCAGGATACAAAATGAAACAAAATTATTCAGATGATAATTGGCTGAATCATAGATTGTTAAATATTTGAGGATATGAAAAATGGTTCTTTTCCATAAAGGATGATGACAAATTTAAATACCATATTTTTAGGATCTGAAATACAGTTCCATTAACAATTTTTTAATCAAATATAACAACTTGTACTATTCCATGGACTATTTCTATTACATAGTTCAGGATCTGCTTGGACATCCAGGGAGTGAGATATATTTGCTAAAAGAATCCCTTGCAGTTGGAACTTATCCAGTTGCCACTGATTTGGCTAATTAATGCACTGGATGCTATTTACCAAGCCTTTCAGTAAAATAAGCTTGCCTGATCAAATGTTATGAAATGAAAAACTATGTGTGTCACTACACTACTTTGCTCTAAAGTACTGGTTCAGGAAATAAAAGTGAAAAAGCAAATCTACCTGTGAATTCACTTCATCAGTTTGGGAGGTTTCAAGAACACACGAGCAATATGTCTTCCCAAATGACATGCTGCTGAGCTTTGTCAATTTAGTGATGCAAAGTGGGATTTAAAAAATGCTGTGTAACTATCAGCATAATAATATCCTATAAATAAGTTCAACTAAAATATGATGCTACCTGTAGTAAAAAAGCCTAAAAGAAAAAAGTGAAGGGCACAGAATGGAAAAAATAAGTAACTTCCAAGGATGTCATAATGAACAGAAATACTGGAAAACATCTTTTTTAAATTTAGGATAAATAAGAAAGAAACAGAAACCAGATTTCATTTCATGCTATTCTGTATTAATGAATAATTCTCTGAGTCTCCCTCTTGGAAAAATGATACAACTCTAATAAAATGATTCATAGCACTAAACCATTTTCCTCAGCAAACACTATGTACATTAGCCGGAGAATGTTTCTTCAGAAGATTTATTACTGTGAGATTATGGTAAGATGATCTGGATGGCTCATTGTATGAAATCTTGTCATCCTGGCAGAAGTACTTCGTTCTTCCAAGAGGCAGATGCACATTTGAAAGCAGGCAATAAGAGCTCAAATTCGGAAGCTGCAGAAACAGAGTCTGCACGAGCTCACACTGACTTGGCAATAGGCAGTGAAATAGCAGTAAGTGGGTACCATTAAACCCACACCAAACAATACATGCTGGCATGAGCAGTGGTCTACTTATTTGTTGAACTGAAGGAGGCACTGCAATAGCAATAACAAAGCATGCATATGGGGAGGTAATAGAAGGAAGAAAAAAATGCACTCTGACATTTTTCGTGTGCCTGTTAGAGGTTTGTTTACCAAAAGGAAAAAAGTGATCAGTATCAACGTACCAGAAAATAACTAAAGGAAAAGAAATCTTGCTGAGCAAATTGCACATATGGTATAAAGTGTATGAACTTAAAAATAAAGGTTTTGAGCATCAAAGTCTCAAACTACCCCATGAAAATATTTTCTGTCCAACCCTTTGAAACAGATGGATTAAAAAATGACAACATAAGCCATAGCTTAAATAGTATCTGCCAGAGCCGCAAAGGTAGTATAATTGACTATATGAACAGTTATATATACTGGTTCACTTTAGGTTGTATCATCATTAAAAAAAAAAGTATCAGAAAACATTGTGGGTGATAAATGCTTTTACATGACCTATAAGGCAAACCAGATGGCCAAATGACTTCAGCAGTGAGCCCACCTCCAAGTCCCCACGTGACACTGAAAGGAAATCCAGCCACCAGCTGGATTACCAGCCAATGTGGTTCGCAGGTGGCAGCTGCTGTCCTCTTCATTCCTTCGCTACCTTGCTTTCCCCGAAAGGCTCCATATATGAAGCAGGATTCACGTGGCAGACCATCACCCAACTGCAGGCACATTGGGCAATATGAGAAAGGAGGGAACACGGTGCCAAGGGTGGTGGTCGTCTGGCAAGGAGCACCATTCTACCAGAGCTCTTTTGACAACAGGGTCGCAGCCCAAGTAGTGTAGCCTTCCTCCAGTTCGGGAGCCTGCACAGCAAGGCTGAGCACCTTAGGCTATTCCACAAGATCTCAGAGCCAGAGACTAGCTATGACTGCAGAGACACTACAGGTATTTGAAACACAGCTCTAGCTGCAGCCCTAAATCCATCTTCCAAAGCCTCCAGCTCTTTGCTGATAGAGACACTGGGGAAAACGAGCTGTGCAAGGAGTTGTGCAGGTCGTAAGAGGAGAGCTTGGAGGTGGAGGCAGTTCTGGAGCATTGGCAATCCAGTATGAGTACAGCTTGTACATTAGGGATGAGAAGCAGGGCAGGCAATACAGAGTTAGAGCAGCCGGAAGGTGGGAGTACATGGAGTTGGTTGGAAAAAAAAAAAAAAAAAAAGGCAGAAATACAGCTATAGGGAATCCATCAGGAAGCTGTGGCTCTCAAACATGTTGCAGCATGGCTTCGAGATCCGGAAAGTCTGGCAACCCTTGTTCTATACTTTCTACTATAAAGTTATTCTTCCCTCTCAGTGTCACTTGCTCCTGCATTAAACTGTTCTCCCTCTGCCCCACCCTGCTTTGCATCCCACACATCCACCCACTACACTTAGAATATCTTCTGTATACCAATAGGCAACACACTCTCCAAGGGCTTACATACCATATCTTTCTGTAATATCAAATAAAATGGAAAACCAAGTCTGCAAATTGAACCTGTGAAAGTGGACAGGTGAAGGAATGAGTATCCATATACTTCCCCAAGACTCTATGTGCTCATCAGTATCCTGGCAGGAGAACACCACTCTGAAGCAGGACCGTAGACTTGTTTCACTTCACTCTGTGCGATGCACGTGCACCCCACAGGCCCAAAAATCTACAGACAGTCCTGCCATAAAATTTAATTCATTTCAATGGGATTTAAGTAAATATTGTTCACTGATCTGTCATCTGTGCTTCAGGAATTACCCAGGTGTACCATGTGGTAACAAAGCCCCAATTGCCAGTACAGCTGCACAGTGACTGGTGCTATCTTAATTATTGCTATTACTGTCTGCGCAACATCACAGTGGCAACCTTCCAGTACAGTTAAGAGAAACACAGGCTAAACTCCCAGTGCTTAGGCTTACTTTCTGTATCTGAGGGGAGTAATGATTAAAACCCTTTTGAAGATCACCATCAAAGCCTATTTTGCTATTGATTTATACTGAATGTTAATAATTAAACAGCTGGCATATTTCTCAGCTTCCTCTCATTGAGACCCAATAAAAGGTAATCTATTTATATTCCACTCAGGATCTCTAGTGGTTCTTTACTACCTCAGTATCCAGTAAATACTCACTAAGCGTATTATGGAGCTGGACTAATATTTTACTTGAATTGGTAGGAAAATGGCTTCTTTAGCTCCC
The DNA here is from genome assembly GCF_000695765.1 of Mesitornis unicolor. Lineage (NCBI taxonomy): Eukaryota > Metazoa > Chordata > Aves > Mesitornithiformes > Mesitornithidae > Mesitornis > Mesitornis unicolor. Next base: position 31,878 of record NW_010174375.1, on the reverse strand, counting down.
AACAATAGCTGTTGCTGAATCTGTAAAGTGGGAAGGAATCTGTGTAACATGCAAAGAAGCCACCCAATCCCTTGAGCAGCTTCCTTTAAACAGGAGTTGGACCTGATTAATGAAAAAAATGTGCATGTTCAGTGGGTGGTAACTTTGATGTAGTTCTTTTATGTATATAAGGGTTAGCCAGAGTGTCTGAATAAAAAAGGAAGCCAATCTGCTTTTATTCAGACATAGCACCATGTGGGCTGAATGTGAAAAACAAAAATGGTATATTAAATGCGATACAGAGAAGAGACTCATTTTCTTGTTAGTACAAATTATGGGAACATGACCCCAGCTGAAATGTATAACACAATGATATGAATCAGTGATGACTGTAAATGTGGGTCTCAGAGCAAAACTTGGTTTTCCTATAGCCAAGGATTATGGTGACATATTTGTTTCTACCATTCTCACGGAAGAGCTGGAAACACCTGTGAGAGAAGTGACTGGTCCCCAGTAATGTTCCAGCCCTTCTCACGCTCCTCCTTCCTAATGCTGGCACAGTGTGTGTAAGACTGCCCTTAAAATCTGATCATTCAAGGGTCTGCAATAATTGTGACATTAAAACCAAACCACGTTTGATATCAAAGGTGCATTCCTCCTTCAGTCTGTATGTCCTTGTTTATCCCCATTCTAGGGCAGAATGCCAGGGGACCAATTGCAGTAGAAAATCTGTGTACTTTTCCTAGATGAAATTTACATTTGTAACTCACTACACATCTCATAAAAGGAACAGCTGTTTAAAACTGAAAATCAAACCATCAGTTTCTGACAGATTAAAAAGGAAAAAAAAAGCAGCAGCAATTTAAGTCACATTTAAAGTTCACAGGGGTTACTGCATTTTATTAAAACAGGCCCAGTGAAGCACCTTTGTCATTAAAAATCCATTGCTGCAAAGGAAAGAATCCTTTTACAGGGATAAGCTTTTAGAACAGCTTCCTGATCATTTTGTAATTGGATTTCTAAAAAAAACACCGCTGAAAAGGATTAAAAAAACTTCAGACTTCTGTACAAATTATTTTGTTTCCATGAAGAGCAGAAATGAAGATGACCACCATCAAGTGTCGTTCTTCATAAATTAATCAACCCAGTATCACCTAGAAGACTGAACTCTCTTACAGAGTTTCTATCTTTCAAATCCCTTCTACGGGATTTGCCTGTACCCTTTTTAATAAAGCAGCTTGTATGACACAAGCATTTGAAAAAGAACTAGACAGTAAATAATTTTACTACAATTCAGAAAGGGCAAAATGTTTGCAGGAAGCAGATCAAAAATTTATGGCTGTAGAAGTGGGCTGCCAATATCACAAGCATGATTTAGACTGTGTCTCTTACATAAATGACTGATGAATTTGGATTTCAAATTACAATCTATCCAGAAAAAAAAACAAACCAGTCTATCTCAAACACAAAATTGCAGTCTAGTTCTACCCTTCTCTTTCACAAAGTGATTGTTTGATCATCTTTACTGAGGCAAGAGCACAAGACTTGAAGACACACATCACTCCTGGGTCTGTGATGGACTGCAGTGCATAAAAGCATACTCAGGCTAGTAATACTCTAAATTCAGCCCATGTAATTTCATCTAGTCACATTAAGACAAGTTGTATCACCACTTTTCCAGTGGCTAGAAAAGGCACCCAGACAGTAGCTCAGACTAGATGCCCAGTTTTCAGACAGATAAAATGTCCAAATCAAATAGGGAAATTAATCTCATTGGCAATTACTAGGAGCACTGCACTCATTCATAGCCAAACACTCTCTGCTAGAGGCTTCTCAAGACTACTTACTATTCTTAGTATTTACTTGGGGTCTTCCAGCCTGCACTGAAACCCAGGATGTTCAAAACTGTCACTTTACTTAACTAGGTTAACATCATCTTGAACCTACCTATATCAACAGCTACTCCATGTTCAACAGAAGTGTAGCTGTGCCTTTCAGGAGAGTTTTCAGACAGGTAAAACAATGAAATTAATTTATCGACCCTTGGGAAAAGCTTCATTTTCAAGGAAATCTGAAGTTGTAAGCCTTGGTTTTATTCATGCTGTGTCTGCATTAAAATATGCATATTCTTTCAGCACTCTAAACTAGTGAGAGAACCAAGACAAGCCACATATTTACATAGCTACAGCGTAAATGTCACAAACTAAACTAAAACCAAACACCTACTAAGTTAAAAAGTGTCCCTATTGGACTGAAACTCTTTCCGATTATACATACCAGCTTCTTAGGTTTACTACTTTGCGTCAATTTTGCCTAAGGCCATTAAGCATGCCTTCTGGTCCATAACAGACTGATTTATCATGTTACACAGGAATCTTCATGGTATTAATGACTCTACTGTCAGTATTTGGAATTCTGATAAGCAGAAATATAGGAGATAAATACTAACTATAACACAAACTTTGAGACCTAGAAAGCAATACGCAGAATCGTACTTACACATCAAATTCCTCTACTCCATTTTTGACAGGCTGAAAACTATGCTGGTAAAAGCTTCTCACCAAATCAACTGACATGGATTATTCTACAAAAAACACAGGATGCTTCGTTTCATTAATACTCTCAACAGTTCCCTCAAAAGAATCTTGTTGGCATATGGTATTTTTGGGAAATGGGGTCATGGGGGAGGGTACTTCTCTTCTCTTGAGCCCCTTAAATCTCTCTCTCTCTCAAGATTTAACAGACCAAAGGCAATTACGACTATTTACATGGAAAGCCAACGCTTACATATAGTCTCTCAGTTTCTATGGCAGCACAGCTCCAATAAAACACAGCTCTCCAAGCTCACCAGCATCCCCATGTACTCTTAGTCATTTCTTTAACAGCGAATTTCCCCTCAATACACGCCAGACCGTGTAAATTACTGCTGACCCCACCATCGGTGAAGCAAAAGCAGTGAGGCGCTGGGAAATGCTCTCAGTATGAATGGCCGGTGGCTACCACCACTGCCGCCTCCTGGCCTCCCTCCTGTCTCTCGGCAGCATCCTCACCGGGACCACTGAGAGCTTGTCAGGCAAACAGCAGGAAGGCAAAAAAACCATGCCAAAGAGCACACTTTACTTTTATGTCCTGCCGCCTTCTCCTCCTCCGAGGAAACTGAAAAATCCATCACTCAGAAAATTAAGATGGAAAAGACTGAAATCACTGCTGTCTTCACTGTTGCTAAGATTGTGCAATAGAAACATTTCTTAGATAATGGGATTTGTCAGCATCAGCTGGAAAAAATGTCTACTGTGTGATAACATTAAGAAACCAACTATCCCTATAAACAGGAAGTGGCTGATGTTATTTTGTGGTTAATTCAATGCCTGAAGCAATGCCATATATTAACTGCATCGATAACTGGAGCACTTACACAGAGTTTACTTTTAAATTATACATTGCAATTAAAGTGTCTGCTTTACGCAAACACCTTGTTTAATCTCCTCAATACTACCTTATCCCATTCCTAGGAAGAATTATAAGATTTGCATATTACTACTGGAACACTTAATTGCAGCCAATAAAAGAGAATATATTCTCTAGGGTATCAGAAAGTATTCTGTATGTTTATTAAAAACTAAATGTATTAATGTATAAAAATACATTACTTCAGTCGGAAGTTCAATGGGAAGGATAGTTTTATAGGGTGAAAAAGAAAAAAAGTCTGCTTAGGACAAGATTATTCCTCCCAAAAAATTTAAAATTTCTTTATGCAAGTTAAGTATCACATCATTATATGATGGTTTTCCCTTCTGATGCTGAGAGAGCCCTGGATTGGCAGGAGGCTTGGAAATTTTGATTAACAACCTACTGGAGCTCTTGGCAACTTGCCTGGGTGTTTCAGCTTACTGCTGCTATAGAAACTCCCCTGGGTGACTGCACTGCTTTTCTTTTTCTCACATTTCTAAAATGCTGGTCTTCAATTTTACTTATTTTTGTCCTTCTGCAGTTTGCTCCACTTAGTAGCAACTGCTGCACTACTGTTCTAGCTTCGCTCAGTGAATAGCACAGCTACGCAAACAACTATCATTACAGATATCAGGCACCATAAAAGAGTTTGCCATATGCCTTATCAGCTGGCCAAACTGATGACACAATTCTTTTACAGCAGTCTGGGTAGTTCACAGGAGGTATATACATTTCAGGAATCTGGCAATTCATTAGTGTTTCTCTGAGTATACTACTACTTATCATACTTTGAAGAACTGGTTATATATAATCTTAATATTAGCTTTTAGATTACTATTTAAAACTTGAAATTACAACCTATCAAAGAGAGAATGAGGTACTAACTACAAAAATCACACAAAAATAATTTATTATTGTACGACATTCCCTTCTTTTAGTTCACATTTTCAATTCTCTTTCTTTCTTCCCCTCTCAGGATAATCCAAGTTATACTAACACGGTGAATGGGATATCTCTTTTTCCAGCACCACCAACAGAGCAGGAGCAGTGCCACAAGCACTTTCTATTGCTACTTAATGGAAAAGAGTACAAAATAGTGAAGAAACAGAACGCAGTGCCTGACTGCTACCCTGAGCATCTGATCAGGCTGCGTCACACAGTGACGCCAGCTACGCCAAAAGCCCATCCAGGCCATTCATCATGGACCACTGGACCATCCATCTGGACCATCCAGACCACTTCATCACCAGTGAAGCAGCTGTGCCTTCTGCACACACCAGTCTGCTCATGCACATGGCTGAAATTGCGGTCCCAAGGAGCCCGGAATTCAGCAAGTGTGGACATAGACGTTGTGCTAAGCCCAGTCCGTGGGCACTGCACAACTTTGTGTGCTTGGGTTCCTGCACTCGCCCCCTTGAGAGGAGGGCAGGCACCCCTAGGCTAATCCCCGCCATTTGGTCCTGGTGCCTGGCCTGTCAGAGACTGCTTGCAAAGGGAAAAGACTGCAAGTCAATGGATCAATGGATGAGCTGCCTCCATCAGAATAGCTCATGCAGCTCACACCTTGTTCCAAGGGCTTCTGGGAAAAGAGAAATATCAAGAGACTACTACAGGACGAATGAAAAGTCCTCAACTGAATGCAGGAGACGCATCCTTCCTGAAAGGAGAGGCCCAAACAGTGCAAAACCCACATGTGCAGGTGACTGACATGTGACAATAAAACCATCTGAGTCAGATAAGTCACACTGGTATCCAGAAATCCTCGCTTGGGAGATTATTTTGTTAGCTGGATGGCTGTCCAATCTGTACGGGCTCAAATCAGGTAAACTGCTGAGCAACTTCAGCTCTGAAGAAGGTTCACAGAAGCAGCCTCCAGGCAGTAAATAAAATCTTGCAAATGGGTTCAAAGCAAGTGAGTGATTTAAAATAAAGCTACACAAAAATGTACTTTTTGCATTCTTCTTTCAAAGTAATGCCATCAGAGATTGGATTACACTGGGTCTCACCTGTTTGGAAGACCAGTAGCTCTGTATTTTGTCCAAAACTTAAAATTACTACATGCACAACAAGTTTCTAGTTCTGAAAAGAGCTTTCACTATTGCTATAGTGTTTCATATCCATTTTGTAACTGCTGGAGCTTGCAGAGAGCCTGAAGCAGAAACTGAGATAAGTGCAAATAATCTCCACTATTTACAGACAGCATCCATGTTAAATCCAAACCAGAATAATTCAGAAATTGATTTTGCTATCTACTTCACTAATCAAAGCTTAAAAAGAAATGGAGCATTGTATCAGTCCTTATCAGTTGCTAGAGTTATTATGAGAAAGAAGATTTACTGTTATGATGGCAAATCTGACAAACACACAAATAATCAAAACTTATCTTAAAATGAGAAACCTTAGAAACATCCTCAAGAAAGTTAAGGAAAAAGTAAGAGCCAGAAGCATTTCAGCTAAAAAGGCCAACAAAATCCAACGCACAAACATTCATATAGTTCTAACTAAGGAGATGGCTCCTGTGCTACACAGTTCCATTGGAAATCCAATTTATCTGTCTCTTGTCCTTTCACTAGTATACACAAAACTGTGTAAATTGGAGACAATCTCTAGAGTTCATCTGGTCAAAGCATCTATCTGTAGCAAGTACAGTCAAGTTCTGCATACCTCTAAGACTGGAGATCCCACAGCCTCTCAGGTTATTTGCTCCAGTGTTTTTACTCCTGGTAATTTCCACACTCACTCCTACTAGTTAGCCAGAATCTTCTGTGTTTCTTTTCATCTGTGGCTTCTGGTCCTTGCACTACACACCTCTGAGAAGGGTCTGGCCCTGTTTCCCCTGTACGCTTCAGGTATCTGAAGACAGCAACAAGACCTTCCATCAGCCATCTCTTTTCAGTACTGAACAAACTTAGCCCTCTCAGCCTCAACTTGCACAACCTCAGGTGAACTCCAGCCCCATGACCATCTTGGCAGCTCTCTGCTGGACTCCACACAGCATGTCAACATATTTCTTTTACCCGGGAACTCCAAATTGCCCGTAGTTCTCCTAATGTGGTCTTACAAGTGCCAATAAGAGGGGAAGGACCTGCTGGTTATGCTTGCTAACATTGCCTGGGACATGACTGCCTGTCTTCTCTGCAAGGACATACTGCAGGCTCATGCACAACTTGTTGTCCATGAACACCTCCAGCAGCTAAAAAGCTGCTTTCTAGCCAGCTGGCCTCCCAGTCTGTGCTGTTGCACCGGGTTATCCCAGCCCAGACACAGGATCGCGCATTTACTTCTGCAATAAAACAAGAGGCAGCATTTACAGTCTTTGAGTGGAGTCTGGGTTATTTCAGCCTTCTCAGACCACTTAGCTTTGAAGGAATATCATTACATGCTGCCATCTATTTTACAGCACAGGGGAGAAAAATGGTCAGAGAAAACCATGAACTTTTACTGGAATTGCTAATACACAATTTAGAAGAAAAGTCCAGGTTCCAAACACATAAAACAAAGCCATATAATTAAAGTAAAATAATATAAAGAAATATTATGCATTACTGCTAAAATATCCCACTGTGTTGTATTTATGGCTCAAACCCTAAAAAAGGCAGCCTATATAATACCTAGCAGCAGTACTCTCCAAGAAGAATATATTGAATTTTCAAAATGTTCAGGAAGAAAATATTTACATTTCAAAAGGAAAAAAGCAATAGACATCAAGAGTGGATTCAAAGCACTTTCAGAGTCTCATATTTTCTATTTTTCTCCCTTTGCATTTCCAGTTCCCAAATAATATCATATCACAGCTCACTTCTGAATCAGAAAAAAATGGGAGAATCTATCTCAGGACTCATAACATTCCTTCCATTTTGGATAAGGTTTATCATTTGCATAAAAGTGAAGAAAATGCACAGTATCAGCATATCAGGGCCTAAGCATGCCATTACCCCACAGTATTCACAACACCCAATAATCTGACGATCAAGGAAAGGGAAATGACAAATTAGAATCTGCTGCTGCACCACCATCGGTCATTGCAAAGAATCAGTCTTTTCTGATGCTTGAACCACCTAAACTAGAACAACTTATGGAAGTCCAGGAGTCATCAAAGAAATTGGGGGAGATAACATTATACAGAATGACAGAATGGTAGGACTTGGAAGGGACCTCTGAAGATCATCTAGTCCAATCCCCCTGCTAGAGCAGGTATCCAGGAGATATTTAAGGAAATCTATGAGACAACTGACCACGAGATATTAACATATCCAGAAGAGAACTGGAGTTGGTGTGCTCCCCTTTCTCTCACACATATCTCATTAACCATTTCAAATGCTGTGGCATAGAAATAGTGTCTCTGTTCCTCGTTTGCAGAGTCACCATACACCACTGAAACTACTACCACATACTTCTGTTAAAGTGCTGCCTCCCTGCTCCTCCTTGAAAAGGAACTGTGGCTACAGAATAACAATTTACCTCTCCATTTTTCTCTTCCCTTTTCCTTCTTTTTCCTTCCACCCTCCAATCTGGTTATTTTTGGACTGCCAGTTGGGATTATTGCTCTTTTTCCCTGCTAAAATAAAAACAAACAACAGTTATACTTCAGATTCTGGGCTTAAGCATGAGATCTGTCTCCAACATTAAACAGTCACATGTTCTTGCCTGAGGTGTAATGCTATCTCCTATGACACCGACTAAAGCAAGCCTTGCAACTGAAGGCAAGTTCTGCTTCTGGATTCACATCTGCACTTTTCTGACTTCTCTGGTAACTACCTATCCACAATCCTGAGTGGAATTATGCCCTGAGAATTCAGGACTGGCTGACATTTGTCTAGTCTTAGAGCATGAAAAATTATCCTTTTTGAACTGAACTGCAACAATTTAGAACAGCTTAATTGGAATATTTATAAATGAAAGTACCCTTTCTGTTTGACACATTGTCTTAATTTCAGACCACCTTTATTACATTTTGCTTTTTTCCAAGTACCTTGAAGCTTATTACTTGTAGATGGTACACCTGTAAGGAATTTAGCATCTACAAAATAATAGACAATGTATTACTGTCAAGTTCTCACCTCTAAATTAAGGTCTGAAGCAGAGAAAACATGATGCTTTTCCAGAAAGCAAAGACAAAGATTCCCCCCTCCTACCCCTGATCTCATAATGTCACATATGAAGTCCCAGCTGAAATCAGACTCAAGGTTTTTTAATGTGTGCAATATCATACATTCCTCAAATTAAACCAAAATACTGTCAAGCGTTACTCAAATGTACATTTCCATTCTTTTTTTTTTCCTGCATCAAAATACTTTCAACCACAAGAAGAGTTTTCCAGCATCTGAAAAAAAAATATATTTTATTGTGTAAAATACAATATGGCAAACAGCTGACAGGAATTGAAAGAAGAGAGTAAGCATTTCAGTGAAAATCATTGATATCCCACTCTGGACAAGAGATCATTGTGTGTATACATCAGTTTTCCTATTTTTCCATATGCTGGTTATAAATTGGGTGATTGGTGGTTATAAATGGTTCTGAGTTGTTCAAGATGAAAACTGGGTGTACTACCTTCCCTTCTGCAAGGCAGAGTCCCACTGCCCTTCAAGAAATGTTATGGGCTATGACCTGACAAAAACACTTTTCCATTTTCAGGGTAGTATGCAAAATGAAACCAACATACAATAGATGTTCAACAGTGTGAGGCTTAAGAGAATCATGGGAATGAAAACTGCTTAAGAAGAAGGTGGAAAAGATAAACATGCTGACAACATACTGGGAAGAGGAAGAGAAAATCTAACAAATTTAATGAAGTACAGGAATGACCTGTCACCTTCCTCAAAGTGATTCTGCTAATAAAGCACCTAGGTCAGCAATTTAGAAAAGACAATCTCTTTCAAGAAAGAGGAGTCCAAAAACTATGCATCATCATTATCCAGTCACACGAGGGCCTCTTCACAGCCAAGACGTGAGGCCTTTCTGACAGAACATAACAATAAAGCAAGAGGTTCAAAGCAGAAAAGTTTTAGACTGCTAGCTGTTAAATTGAAAAATATCTACAGTGTTACTGGAAACACTTTTAAAACTACCATTATCATCTAATGTAAATGAATAGCAGGATGTAACCGATACTGTTTGACTGAGTTCTCCTGGAAAATAAATGTCAGCATAGCTGACAGAGCTGTTAGTAAGCACTAAATAAGCAGATTGATTAGGAAGGAATTTTCACTATTTTAATGACTTTGAGTACCAGATTTAATGCAGCCACCCTTAGGAATACATGTAATTCCTTTTCACAGGTGTTTCGCGGGCCTTCAAAACACTATCATATCCCTTTAGAAGTAACATAACCTTTCCCAACGTAAATACATCATTTTAGCAACTACAGTCTGACATGACATAAATAAATTTACATAAATGAACGTTTGCAGATTTTGACAAGTTCTAAAACATTTTGCTTGTCCAATTTATTTATTCCTGGCATATGAATACTGACCACTCACCTAGTGACACTCTGTCCTCTCCCTTGATAGCAGTTATGTTACACTGGGGATCGCAGCCATATCACACTGAAGAATTCAGCCCAACTATCTAGCTAAGCATCTGGCATAGTATTCCAGCTTGGTGTAAATGTAAAAGTCAACTCTCTGTTCTCCAGCTGTGCTTTCAAAGGGTCAGTTAAATAAAAGGTCACACAGCCCTTAACATAATTAAAGTTTATTAATTTGTACCTTCACTTGAACTAACACAGGAATCTTCATTCCTAGGTTTATAAGACTTGTATCCACATTTGGATATCCTCAACATGTCTTAAGCTCACCAGAAATGATTCCTTTGAACTTAACCACCACTATCAGAAAATTAAGTTGATATTTATAACCTGAGCCACAGATCCACATGACACAGCTCAGCGCCACTGTACACGCAATGGCTGATATCTCCGCAAGCAGCATGGCAGTCTTGGCAGGACTTGTTAGCTCAGGCACCAAACTGCACAACAGAAGTCATGTCTCACCAGTTCTGTTTCCAGTCATGACAGCGTAAGCATCTGCTCAGCCAATGTTTGCAGGTCTACTCCAGAAAGCTTCCTCAGTTAGTCTCTCCTTTTTCTCCTGCTTTCTTAGCACTAATCAAAAGAGAGAACTGACTTAGCTTCAGACATGTAGGCATATTTTTGGTAGAGAACAGCAAGACAAAGATCTCTGAATCACTGCCAACTAGATCCCCAAGCAGACACCAATGACATGCAAGTGAGCTGGCAATACTGTTGAGAACAAAAAACCTGTGTATATATCCATCATTGTATATTGCAATAAAGTGCCTAAATTTAGGGATCAGAAATAAATCAAAAGCAAACACAAAGATTACTGAGACTAATAAATTATTAGAACACCCCAGAATAACTTCAGAGAGGTTAGTAAAACAAGATTTGAAAAGGTATGGGTCACCATACTGTAGCTTCTGTAAGCTTACTGTGCCCTCTGTTGATCGTTATAATACTCTTTACAACTACACATCGACACATGTTTTCCCAATGACTGTCTTGTTCAGGACAGTTCATGACTGCTTGCCTTCTCAATGAAACATAACTTCACAGGCAAAGAGCATAAGGTCTACAGTACCCTTTCCCTATTTTGTGCTGAACCTCGAAAAATGCAGAGTGAACAGGGCAAGAGATTATAGATAGAAAAGGACTGTTTAATGGTTAAAACTACCAAGTACTCCCCAAAAAAACCTGCATGCTTTCCTAACTGCAGAATTCCTATGTGATATCAAATTAAAGCAAATAAAATCCACCAAACTTTCCATAGGTAGTCACTACATTAATATTTATTATCTCAAGGATGACTTGAACAAGACTTTTAGTATAATTCGTCAAAGTGCTCAGAACTGAGGACACCATGGAACCAATGGCAGCATTGCTTTGACTATGCAACGCTGAATAATTTGGAACATAACGGACCTACAAATCATTTATACAAGCACCCCAGCACAGTCAGATTCAGAGGCCTAAATACCATGTTCACTTATCTGCACTGAAACGGCAGTAAGTTGGGTTTTTTTCCTAAAAGTACTTTGGAAGGGAAACTGGGATCTGAACAGCTTTGCAAAGTGTATTCTCACCCCTGTTGAGTTTCCCTGAGGAAGTAAAGCAGGTGAGAATTTTACTTCCTGATACCACACCACCAGGCACACAATTTTCTCCTGGGTATCCTGGAAAACAAAGATTGATGCACATGACTTTCTAAAAGTATTTCTAGAACTTCAATTGCACCTAATGGTTTCTGCCAGTTTTTTCCAACAGTTCCAAGTATCAACACCAGCTTTTTGTTTAGTTTCTTTCGCTATCCCTCTCTGTTCAGCCTTAACAACTACTACAAATGCATAAGTCCTTATTCACCTTCTCATCAGAAACTCTGCTGGTTGCAGTACAGACACAAACCATGGTGACTGATACAGTGTAAAAGAGTCCACTCATACAATTTAAAAAGCTGCCTGAAAATCTCAATCACTTTTCTCAAACATCTGTCCAGTGTAATGGTAGATCATACTGCTATTACTAACATGCTGACATTTTAAGTTTTGTGAAACTGTTTCAGAAGTTAGCTGCATGCAAAGGTATTCTGTATGCTGTTGAAGATGCTTTTCTTTGCTGTCACCCAGTGTTAATGTTCCTTTTAGGGTCTGTCTGTGTTGCAAAACATCTTTATGTTGATGTCTTTGGGGGTGTTTTACTTTATATTTTTGTTGGTTTGGTGTTTTGCTTTATCTTTCACAGTTTTCAATTGTGAACTTTACACTTATGCTAGAAGGTGTAATTGTTCTAACTGCTTTTTCATGAACTTCTCTCTGGGACTGTCTCCTGTCTAATGCTGTCATCTTGCAGACATTTATTTGCAGTTGTGTGAATCTTCAACTTTGCTACCATATCTGCTGAGTCTGTGTATTGGGTTTTCTGTGAGGAGTTTTTTGTGTCTTTGGTAACAGGCAAAGGGCTATGGAGATAGCCCTTTAAGAAGCTACCTGAAAAGCTCCCCCTTTTCCTTTGTCAGACTCACCTCTGACCAGGGGCCAAGACAATCAGTGGCCCTGAGAATTCATGTATTTAAGGAGGGTGCAGGACATGCCTCTCTCTCTCTCTCTGGCACCAGACCCGACCAGCCCGGCCCCAGGTGCGGGTGGCGCAGCTCCGGCCCTGGCCACAACTTAAGCTTAAACTCCACTGCAGCTCCATCCCCCCAAAAAAGAGAGAAAGAGCTGGGAACTCCAGAACCATCAGAAGATACCTGCAGCAGAGAAAGGAGTGTGGCCCAAGGAGAGCAACTTTGAAGAACACCAAGGTCGGTTGAAGGAAAGAAAGGAGAGGGAGTAGGAGGAGGACGCAGCGCTCAGGTTCCCCTTTTGCAACCTGTGGCAAGAGCCAGGTCAACTGGCCTGCAGCTCGTAGAGTTCACTGGTGGGGCAGGGTCACATGAGCAGGTGGCTGCCCCTGAAGAATCCATGACTCCTGGCAGTGCGTGCTGGAGCAGTTCGTGTGTGAGGGAACTGTGACTGTGGGCAGACCCAGATTGGACTTCTCAGGACTTTTTTCCCCTATGGAAAGGGGTCCACGTGGAAGCAGAGAGAGACTGGGCTGAGTCTTCCTACTCCAGAGGAGCACATGGTGTAAAAACCGATTGCAACCCCCACTCCCATCCCCCTGTGCCTCCAGGCAAAGGGTTGAGGGGGGGGGGGAGGTGAAGAAACTGGGAACAAAAGCTGAGCCCGGGAAAAAGGGAGGCATGGGGGAAAGGTGTTTTGACTTTAAGAATCTGGTTGTATCTCCCATTGTTCTACTCTGATGTTGGTAACAAATTGAAATTGTTTTGTTTTTTGCTCCTTATGATGAGTCTGTCTTTTGCCTATGACCTTTTTTAGTGGTGAGAAGCCCTCCCAGTCCTTATTTTGACTAGCCCTTTTTGGGGCATCATGGTGCTCAGTTAGGCACTGGGCCTAAACCACGACTGCTGATGATAAAATGATGGTTCTTTTGCCAATGCCTGTTCTTAGTCTCCTGTTAGTTTTTAACAGTCGTGTCAATACATATCCTTTCACAAAACTTCAAGCATTTAAACAAAATCTTCCATTTCC
>NW_010174375.1:8937-18305 GCF_000695765.1 Mesitornis unicolor | reverse complement strand
CCCTACAATTCTGGCCCTTTCAGATATATTGGATTTTTTCCCCTATGAACATGCATTAAAGTGGGGTTTTTTCACTTTGCTGAGCAGACATTTTTCATATTGTAGTTAGTGAGCTCATTTCTCCAGAAATTCCCATTTAGCCTTTCTCATGACTGCAAAACCAGAAACCACATCATCACTACAAAGCAAGAACTTATAAGATGATGGAAGCACTTCACATTATTACAAGTACAAGTGCTTTTGAGATTTTAAATCAAATGTTGTATAGGATTTCTGTCCAAGTGGACACCAGTGACAAGTGGTGTTTCTCAGTGGTCAATATTGGGGCAGGCACTGTTTAACATCTTTGTCGATGACATGAACAGTGGGATTGACTGTACCCTCAGCAAGTTTGCAGATGACATTAAGCTGTGTGGTGCAGTCAACAGGCTGGAGGGAAGTGATGCCATCCACAGACACCTAGACAGGCTTGAGAGGTGGGCCCAAGTGAACTTCATGAAGTTCAGCAAGGCCAAGTGCAAGGTCCTGCACATGGGTAAGGGCAACCCCAAGCACAAATACAGGCCGGGTAGAGAATGGATTGAGAGCAGTCCCAAGGAGACGGACTTACAGGTGTGGGTTGATAAGAAGCTCAGCATGAGCCAACAATGTGCGTTTGCAGCCCAGAAGGCCAACCACATCCTAGGCTGCATCAGAGGAAGTGTGGCCAGCAGGTCGAAGGAGGTGATCCTCTCCTCTACTCTGCTCTTGTGAGACCCCAACCTGGAGTACTGTGTCCAGCTCTGGGCACCCCAACATAAGGAGGACATAGACCGGTTGGAGGAAGTCCAGAGGAGAGTCACAAAGATGATCAGGAAGCTGGAGCACCTTCCATACAAAGACAGGCTAAGAGAGTTGGAAATGTTCAGTCTGGAGAAGAGAAAGCTCCCAAGGGAGACATTATAGCAGCCTTTAAGTACTTGAAGGGGTCCTATAAGAAAGCTGGAGAGGGATGTTTTACAAGGACATGTAGTGATATGATGAGGAGTAATGGTTTCAAACTGAAAGAGGGTAGATTTAGATTAGCTAGAATGAAGAATATTTTTTATAGTGGGCATGATGAGACACTGGAACAGGTTGCCCAGAGAAGTTGTGGATGCCACCTACCCTGGAAGTGTTCAATGCCAGGTTGGATGGGGCTTTGAGCAACCTGGTCTGGTGGGAGGTGTCCCTGCCCATGGCCGGGGAGGTTGGAACTCGATGATCGTTAAGGTCCCTTCCAACCCAAACCATTCTATGATTCGGCATATACGCCATAGTATTATGGAGGCCAAACCACAGTTCTTCATTCTCTTTGACTACCACCACAATGAAATATTATCAAAAACATTTCTCATTAAGAGTATTTTAGCTCAACCATATGCTTCTCAGAACTAATAACTAACTTTGAATTTTTAAAGGTGTCCATTCACATTTTACATATTAAATATGAATTTGCACACAGACAATGACTACATTACCAGTGCAGAATGCAAGGCCACATGCAGATTCCAAAAGATCAGAAGTATTTGCAGAATCTCCTCCCAGTACCAAAAGGTTTGAGGACAAATTGACCCTTATTCCATCTAAAAAATGCTAAACACATTTAAAAAAAAAAATCTCAATTTGGAAACTTCAAGAGCTTACAAAATCACGGCTGCAACCCTCATAGTGAAAATTAATGTATTATTCTCAAGTATACAGCTGATAGCTTAGTTTAAAGAAGTGTATAGCAGTGTCTTCTGTGGAACCATCTCTGCATTGGGTTGGCAGTTTGATCAATATGTATTCCGAACTGCATTATGTCACTTTAACCTAGAGAGAAATACCAGCCCTTTGGACACAGAATTTGAGCACACTGCTGTCCTAATACCGTGATTAATGCTGTGAGCTACACCCTGCCTAGCCTTCCTAATCTCTGGGCTTTCTAATTTATAGTAGAGATGGATAGGCTATCAGTGGGGAATTATGAGGATTACTAGCTGTTTATCTCTCCTTTACAGAGACACTTTGCTTCTTATGGAATTACCATAAACCCTCCAGCTACAGTGCCACTTCTATACTTATCCATAAGTCTAGCTACCTATTGGGTGCAAAATGTTTTGGTAGCCAAAATATTACAAAATGTTGGAGTCAATGGATGTATTTTTTCTGTAAATGACTTGAACACACTGTCAAGACCTGTCATGTTACTTCAGTGGTAATTTGTCTGCAGGTTATCTTGCATTCCCTTGAAATCCAGTGCTGTGATCTTGTCTACACTAATTAGAGTTCAGCATTAAGGCTTGGAGGTTGCCCTCAAGCAACACCACAGGTGAAACCATTAAACATGTATGCCAAGCCATTTCTGCACTCACAGCAAGTTATGCAACCCATTTCAAAAGCTTTAATTTTTATTGTCACCAGGACTGTTAACTGACTTTCATACTATCTGAAAATTAAGAGTTTCCTCAATGCTTCTACAGAAAGTCCTTATGTTATGGAGCACAAGTTTTGTTCTGGGGTAAAACTAATCAAAGAGTTTGAGGGGAAACAGGTATGTTATTTGTTTTAGTTTCCTGAAGAAGGAAGAAAGAAAGGGATGCTATAAAATTATTATCCTAGTTACTTTTAAAAATCTGAATCTGTACAGAATAACTTTGCTCATTTTGAAAGAAATTTAAGAATGAGAATCATCGGTAAGATAAATGTTAGCCCTTGCACAGCATATTTTTAATAACTACAAGTGTCCTCCAACACCACCTTTTAAATATGAACTGCATTTATAGCCAGGGTATCTCTGTAAAGACTATTTAAGTGATCATTTGAGTACTAACTTTAAGCTAATTTGTACATACTTCATACTGCTTAGATACAAACTTTAGCTTATCTTATATGTGTTCTTACTAATCTTATTTGTCATTGAGTTAAAACTTTGTCTTTACTACTTAACAAGGCTGCTAAATAGGAGACATTAAGAACAGTTAATTTAAAAGTTCTGAGTCTCTAATTTTATGCATCAGAATAGGTGTGTGCATATTTATAAACATAATAAAAAGATGTAAAACACAAAGATACTTCTACACTCAAAGTCACAACATACTGTCTTTGATTGTCACTGTACAGTCAATTGTATTTGTAAATGCTTACTTTATATTCAAAGACTGTAACAAAAGAAAATTGTTAAAACATAATCGTTGGTTAAAATAAGAACTCTTTTGTTCTCTACATTGTCTTCATTCACTTGTTTCTTATACCTACACACATCTTTTGAAATACTTCATTTTTTAAGACTTAAAAAAAACCCCAACCAGAACCAAACCTCTTCATGCCCAAATTCGTTTCAGAACATTACAGAATGTCTCAGCAGATAAAACATACATGTGTAGTCATCCATTTTCTTCCTTCAAGGTATCACATCTTATAATAAGAAATGAAAATACAATTATCTAACGGCAGAACCCTCACCTAAGAACCAGAGAGTCTGCCAGCACAGTCTCAGCTCACATTTGTGCAACCCTGTCATGCCAACTTCTGTGGTTTTATCTCATCAGCTAGTCTTTGGTCAGCTCCTCAGTGAGTATGAAACAGCAGAGATTAACTCCTACTTTCTCGGGTTTTTTAGTACTTACTCAGCCATCTTCTGCAGCACAGGACCTCAACTGCTTGCTAGGACCATCTAGGCTTGTATTATCTAATTAATTCCCTACTGTCACAGTGGCTTTGCACACTGAAAATAATTTGATCTGTCCTCTTCTCTGAACCCCAAGTTTAGTCTCTAAAGGAAGGAAATAATTTTGCTGAATAAAGTCATCTGGCCAAAGAGAAAGTTACCTATGGGAAACTAACAAGGTACAGAGAGAGGAGATCGTACAAATTACCTAGCTCAGTCTCACACCCTGTGAAACCCTGCTAACAAAACTGATACCATGAGTAAGTCTATCCTCTGCTTCATTGAGCCATGTTAAGTCCATTCCTTAGTGTGCTGTCATACCCTATTAGCAGGATGAAATCACCTTAGTTTTCTTCTGTCCTGGGTTGGTTTGCTTTTTTGGCAGAGCATGCTGAAAACATACCAGGTTTTTTTAATTTAGGCAGATTTGGCTAGATACAAAAAGGCAGAGTTGGGAACCTTTCCAACAGATTCTTGAAATCTACTAGCACATTTACATAACATGTGAGGCTTTTACTTTAAAAATGGATCATATAAATAAGTATCTGTTAAACAATGAAACATGGATAAGTCACATTATCAATACAATTCGCACATTTCTCAAGCATCCTTGACTCTGGTACCACTAAAACTGTTCTTGTCAGTTCTAATGTATGCATCTCCCAATATTTATTGCTCAGACTCCCTTGCTGGCTGCTTCCCTCCAGACTGTATTCCAGGGACATAGCCTGTATTAGCAAGGGACAACAGCATTGCTTCAACCCTCAGAAATAAGCCACAATTCCTTTGTGCACAAGGAAGACAGAAATTTGCTGCTGACAGCTGCAGCAAAAGAGTCTCCAGCCTCACTAGTTCTGCTGCTCTGGTGAGTACACAGGCAAGCATGAAGCCATCCACATCCCTTCCAGATCACCTCTCTGCTGTGGATAAGCAAGTAAGCACTGCACACTGAATGCTTGTGTTGAAGGACTTAACTGGTGGATAGTGAGGAGACAGGTGTAAAGCTAGGTACTCTAGGTTTTATGTCCACATTATTTGTTTGGTTTTTATTTTATTAGTTTTGCTGTAAGTGTTCTTTCAGTTGCAAATTGTGGGGGTTTCTTATCTCTTCTTAAGTGAAAAAATATGTTAAATCACACAGATATTTAAGAAATACAGATTCTAAAAACATAATATGGATACTAAATAGTAATCCAAGTGAAACACCCTATGCAGCATTTGTCATTTTAGAGGAAATGTTAGGTATGCTTTCTGTCACTGCACTGCACTGGGAGGCACCATGAAGTTTACCCCAGTACTATTCACCCATTTTATTCACATATGGAACAATAACACAAATCAAGCCATTTACTGCAGTTGAGCATGTCAATACTTTGCATTTTATGTAGCTTACTTTTTATCTGTGAAAACTTGGCAACATAAGTTCTCGCTAGGATATGTCTATTAGAAAATACTTGATTTTTGCACTTTTCTATTAAATAATTTGTACTGTTACTACTATTGCTCTAAATAAAAGCAGATTATGCAGTTCATGCTCTTCATATAAAACCGAAGTTTTCTGTTTAGCAATTAAGAACCACTATTCCATCTTCACTGCAATCAACTAGTCATTGCAAAGTAATTCCCTCTCTAATTTCAAAACTCTGTAACAGCAAACTAAATATCCTTGAAAAACAAAGAGCTAGGTGTGACTGGGTGATTAAAGGAGGGAAAGTAGGGACCCTGTCTTAGCAGGAATACAAGCACCTATGGTTCTCTAATGCACTTACAAGCTCCATTCCACTGTGAAAAATGACTGCCATTACTAATTTTTTCTCATTATTTGCACAAGATTGGAAATGAGGCACTGTCAATATGAAAGGAATTCAAAGAGACACCTTCCTATTATCCTGCTAGCCTATGTCACAGCACTGTCCATTTTATTTATTACTTCACTGAGCTGGGCTTCCCAAAACAAGCAAGCTGATAGAATTACCACCAAGCAGTTGCCAAAATGAAGATAAATATTATTATGAACTACTGCTTCTCATAAAACAGAGACATAAAACAGATTTCCTTTGACATGAGCTGCAAAAATCCCTTCTTGGCTCAGATGCTAGCCATGCTTGAAGAACATCACCTGGCTCTGAAGATAAATTCATGTACAGATCCTTCCCAGCTGAGGCCACCATATAGCTACTCTTACCTTTGGATTACCAACAAATGTTGGCAGCGATGATGCCTTTTTAGAAATATCTGCACTCTGCTAAAACACACTCAGCCATATCTTATTCATTACTTACTTCCTCCATCTCCTTTTCCTGCTCTCCTCCAACACCCACAGTCACTCCTTCCCACACCTCCTCCCCTAACTCCTTAAGTTAAAATTTTAGACAGAAAACAGGCAAAATTTTATACTTAAAAGATCCAGTCGTGTACTGGTATACAGTATCACAGACTTATGATAGGGAACAGGAGAGTTACATTTCCTCTTCACCCTGGGATTCAGTGACAGTACACAAGGGAGTGTTCAAAGCTGCACCAGAGGAGGTTTAGACTGGGCATTAGGAAGCATTTCTTTATCAAGAGGGTGGTCAAACACTGGAATAGGCTTCCTAGAGAGGTCAACGATGTCCTAAGCTTGTCAGTGTTTAAGAGGCCTTTGGACAATGCCCTTAACAACTTGCTTTAATTTTTGGTCAGCTCTGAAGTGGTCAGGCAATTGGACCACTGCAGGTCCTTTCCAGCTGAAATAGTCCATTCTGTTCTATTCTAACTTCAGACCTTACAGATGGAAGTCTAAGGCTGAAAATACAAATCCAAAAGTAAATTCTGTCTAGCAAAGAGTGACATGGTGATTAAGGAATAAAATATAATAAAAAATAAGCCATTGCTTGCTGGAAGATATTCAGGACAGTCAGGTTAAATGAGGTATAAACTGTAATCAAAATCACAACCATCAAGCTGGAAACACTGGCAAAGAAAATGAAGACAGGAGTGCTCTTCTGGAGTGAGAATAATGCACACTGAATACAGCAGCAGTGAGAAGACTAAAACGTACCTAATGCAGATTATATAATGCTGTATAGTCAATCATAAAAGAGAACTTCCTTAAAGTTTGAAGCATTAGTGTTCAGAGACACACTCAGCTGAAGCAGATGAGCAAGTCTTTTCTTCCTCACAGGAACTGCTCTGTGGAATATGCAGTAGTAACTGCTTCGGGTGCCATTTGGAAACTGAGATGAGTAAGAGAATTGGCAGGAAATGGAAAAGGCACCTGCAAGAATAACTGTAGAAAGCTTTTATTTTATTTGAACCTCAACTATGCTTGACATAAAATCACCAAGTTAATAAAGGTGAAAAAGGTAAACAAATACATTCTCCCAAATTGCTGCACAGATTTATCCTTATGTTAAATCCATTTTTTGTGCCATAACAGAGCTGATTCCTTTACAGAAGAATTCTATTTTTATCAATTAAAAAAAATAATCAATGGATTAGACTCAGAACAATAAATGATCAAATTTTTCACTTGTGATATTTGCAATCAAGTATGAATGGCACCTATCAAGAACATCAGCTACTGATGAAGCCTGTGTAAGAAATCATCGACCATGAAGTCAGCTTTGTTTCATTAAGGCCAGATAATTCATAAAATAAGAGAAATGGCTGCCAAAGTGATTTAATTTTCTTTGTGAAAACCTACTCAAATTTAATTCTTTTACATCTATCTTCCCATAAGACCTGATTAAAAGCAACAGTATAAAGTATTCAAATGACACATTGCAAGAGAATGTGCATGTACCATGGGGGCTTGCAGTGGGGTTCTGTGATATTCATGTTTCTGCATAATTTGATTTATCCATTAACAGATAAATGGGAACTGTTAATACTTGGGAGACATTCACTCAGGAAGTTAGAGTGGCTGAGGTTGTTCTGGTTCATTAATGGAGAAAGTATTTTACAGTTCCTTCTTTTGCATAACAGCCTATAGACAGTGCCTTCTTGGCACTGAGGTTGCTCTAGCAGCAAAAACTCCTTGACTTCAATTATTCAGTAATTCTGAATTTCTCTGGACACCTGAAAAAAAAAATCCCAAAATAAAACGGGGACAATGAAACGGATCCTGTTCTCCTCCCATCTGTGCTTCTGGGGCTGGAGAATCGCTTCTGGGAAGTTGTGTATTGTGCCGAATGACCACATAGCCACAGGCAGAGTACAGAGAAGCCCTTATGCTCCTCTAAGTTGTCACATGGGATTTGCCTGACTTCTGGCAGCTCAGAGTCACAGAATCACTAAACTGGCTCATATTTGCCATCATGCTGTCTACTCAAAACTTTAGTGATTAAAAAAAAAGGCTGATCTGGAAGATTCCCCCTGTGTAATATTATTCTAATTTCCATAGAGCCTCACATCATCCATGTGTCAGAAAGATGTCCACAAACCAGCATGAAGATTTCAATAGCAGAGAACCACACAGTTTTGCACAAACATTAAGGCAGGTGTTACTTACCTTCGATACATGAGCAAGTTTGAGGGTGAAGAAAGATGAAGTTTGTAACTTGCTGCTTGATTCCAACAGAAGCACTTTCACTCATCTACTAATATTGTTTAAAAGGTTTGTCAACAAAATTTAGATACTTATTGAATCAAGAATAGAACTGCTCAAAATGTTTCCAATGAGTTGGTATTTTTGATCAAAAGGCGTTTAACTAGAAAATAATTCTTCTTTAAGTGACATATTTTGGGTGGAAGTATAAGCCTCAATGTATTTTGAAGAACAGAGACAAATCTGATTTTCTTTCAGGCTACCTGTCCACAAGAGTTCATGTGTGATTGGTGGAAATGAAACTACCAAATTCCAATTTGCCTTCCAGCCATTAAGCTTTTTGGGGTTTTTTTTTGGTTTTTAGTGCTATTAGGCATGTCTTTCTCCCAGAAACCTTCAGTGTGCTTCAAAAAAGTCAGAGCTCTATTCCCAAAGTACACTTCAAGGTTCAAATTAATTTTGCTGTCTGTGAAGAGATCTTGTACAAGTAAAGCAGGTCCAATGACACTCATTTGTTAAACATGGTAAAGTTTCCATCAGAGGTCAATCTCAGAAGAGAGGTTGATTGGAATAGATGAACAAAAAGGAGGAAAAGAAGTCTACTTAAGTACTACTGAGCATAACACAGAGCTGTTAATCTCCTTTCAATTACTATTAGCTCATTATATTCGCTTCAGTTTCAATACTCAAATACCTACATACATTATGTTTCATTAATGTAGATGACTCAGGAAACTAGGGTGACTTCATTTAGGAATTACACAAAAGATGCTGAATGCAAAAAGAGTAAGTGTGTAAAATAAGCCTGGGATAATTTTTAAGTACCTTTAACAGGGACAATCCCATAGCAACATTGGATTTTTATTATTTTAACTTGCTAGCTAGACATTATGAACTGTATATATATATATGCACTGTTTTATTCTGCCTTAAGCCTTACATACTCTCCTGTGATATTAGTAGCTATAACAGCTCATCTTAACTTTATGACTACTTTGTAAAATTGAATTCATACTTGAAACAAGCAGTCAGTAGTTTATGCATCTATAAAAATGTAATTTCCAGATAGTGACTTATGTTGAGCATATTAGTTGCAAACACTAAAATAAAATACTCCATAGTGATTATTTTGATGACAATATGAGGAAAAAAACAGACATATATAATTAC
>NW_010174375.1:0-8906 GCF_000695765.1 Mesitornis unicolor | reverse complement strand
TTTCTCCCGCCTGCTGAAATTGGGCTGACTTTCAAGACTAGCTTCCAATGCAGAACAACCCATTTGAAAGAAAAATAGCCCCTCTGTTTTAGCAAAAATAATCTCTCTACTTGAAAAATTTGTAGTTAATACAAAAAAATCCCCCAGGGAATGGAAAAAGAAATTTCCTTCTTATTGTCATTATTCACAATCAGCTTTGAGTGAGACACTACATACACTGAACATGAAAAGAGGGGAAGGAAATGCCCACCTCTGTTTTATCTCTACTGTATTTTTCATCAAGAGTAGAGTGCTGATGTCCAGAGAAATGGTGTTCCTACCACTGCAAACTGCTTTTCTGGAAGAACCACCCAGACAAACTTATGCTATAGAACGACAGCCCTAATCAGACTTAAATCCTAACAGCTGTTATACTGAGTTGCCTTAGAGAACATATTTGTATTATAAGAGGAAAAAAAGGGCATAAAACACTGCCTATTGACTATTACTCTCTTTAATAAGTCACACACTACGGTCCTTTGGACTGAAGCCCTCTAAGCTCAAAAAAAAGTACACTGTAGGAAAAAAACACCTCTATAAATTCCTACTCATGTACTGCAAAACTCACTATTAAACCCCTTATTGTAGAATATAAGGAGAGATTAGTTTCTTTGACTGTTTAATGGTTAACTACTGCACTAAACCTGCCTAGAAAATAGATTTTGGAACAGATAATATTCCATTGGCATGATAAAATCACTAAATAATTTAATTCAAGCTTTCTAAACTCCATTAGCATACTGTAATTTTCAACTATACCAAACTTATTTGATATCAACCCATTTATCGCATAATGCTCGAAAATCCCTTGTACCTGTCGCTTATACGCTCTCATGTCTATTCTATCCTTCCATGATTGTTTTAGTGATGCAGTATTTTTTGTACTCTAAATCTTACTTTAAGATTCAAGCTATAAATTACTGTATTTTCAAGATTTCAATACTTAAATTACTTCTTCATTGTGTTATGCACTGATCACTGGTTCAAAGGCAATATTAACTCTAGAGGTGATCTATCACGTTACAAATGCGATTTTTTCACATGCAGCAAGAATAAATCTCATCACTTTACAATCTGTCAAGACATCACTACTCCTAAAGACAAAATGATTTACCAACTTTGCTGACCTATTTTTCTTCCAAAAATTTAGAACCATCAGAAATATTTAATGACTTGATTTAAAGTGCTGAAATGGAAACACGCCAAAAGCATATTAAAAAGCTGTTTTCCCCCTAAGAATTAACACCTGTCAAATTAATAGTTTTTGAAGTGAAAGACCTCATGTCCATTTCAGCTTGCAAGTTTTCAAGTAAACACTGTAAAAGGAATGTGTCTTATTTCTAAAGAAGCATGAAAGCCCTAAATCCCTTTCTGATTGTAGGATTTGCCTTCAGTGAGATTTCACTATGGAGTCTCCATATTCTTTTTACTTCAAAAGCTAACCGCGTACAATAATTAACTCCTCTGCTTTGCAAACTACTGACCATAATTTAGAGAGGTGCAAAAGATGATTCTGAGACTAACTATTACAGCACTAAAAAAAAGCTTACAAGCTTTCCCATAACATTTCCAACCAAGAGGCCAAATGCTAAGAGCCACATATTCCCAGGTATGTCATATGAAAATAGCTCTGTACTGCAGCTAAGATACGCAACACACCTTCAGCCTCTGCAAGATGGAACAAATAACAATCGCAGTGTTCTAAAATATTTTGCCTGATAAAACTTGTTGCAAGTACTAGCAAAATTATGATTTATCAAACTTTTAAAAATAGGAATTAAAAATGCATACTTCTAATACCACTCTCATTTGGATGATACCTTCTCTAGACAGCATAGTCACAGCTGAGCAGTGTTAGCAAACTCTTGGGAAAACAAAACCACTCAAGAAAGAAACCCCCCCAAACTACCACCAATTTCTTTTTAAACATACAAATCTCTACTTCAGGTTATTTTCTATGAAGTTATGCCATATAAGATTAAAAGGTAACATGTTTCTATATATCTAAGAAATGTCAGCAATGTTTCTACTGAAGAACATTTCAAGCAAATGTCAAAATGCATTAGAAGAAAGGAAAATCAAAGGGTAGGTGAAAGATGCAGTAGAGGAACAAATCAAACAGAAATCAAGTACATACATACATGACACACAGAGTCATGTAAACAAAAGCTCCAGCTAGAACTGATGAATGCATATAACCAAAAACTTTTAAAAATTAAAAATAATTAACTGTTTCACACCAATTTCCTGGACAAGATGAAAATGCCAATAAAGAATTCCTTTGTTACTAGACCAGGTTGCTCAGAAGGCAATAATGTCCCTGCTTACTGCAGGGGGGTTGGACTAGATGGTCTGTAAAGGTCCCTTCCAATCCAATACATTCTATGATTCTATTATTCTATTTATTAAATGCTTGAAATATCTTCTGCATGTATTCTCCAGAACCAATATAATGATCTGTACATTTATGCAAGTTTATGCTATTAACAACGTATTTGTCAGTTCAAGGTTGAATCAGAACAAACTTCAGAGGTAGTAGCTTGAAAATAATGGAACAGAACTAAGAAAAAAAAAATCTTACTTGAAGGTATGGGAGGTGGATGCAAAATGAAATATATCTTGTCATAAAGTTTCAGTGATCACCAATTTTACACTAATTGCTTTACTTACTACTAAAGGGAAAAATCTTGAAACATATTAAATAATAGCAATTCTACAATCAAGTGTTTATGAACGATAATGGCATGCTTCTCAAACTACCATAAGTCAGTGTTACAACAGTTAAGACTGTCAACAGTGTGAAAAATTATGAAAATTATCTGGGGACATGGCCAGTGACACAAAAAACCTCATTCGGACAATAATACAAACTGACCTGTATTTTCCTGAATGCATGACTGAACATAGTTAAATTCTTGCAGACATTCTTTAAGACTTTGATGCAACTAAGAAAAGTTTCTTTGATGGCTATTGATATCTGTGCTGGTTACACTCCACAACAATTTTCTCTTTTCTAAGTTGTAGGAAAAGAACTGTGGCACTGTGAGCACACTCTAAATTGTCTGTGGCTGCTCTTGAAGGAAGAGAAGCTCTAGCATCTTATCTAATCTTGCTGCACACATCAGGCTTTTCTAGCAAGGAGGTCAACAGCTCAGCAGTACATGGCCTCCCATACAGATTGGGGTGACCAAAATTCAAGCACTTGCAGCCACCATTCTGCTCAAGTATGTGTTTGACTAAATAACAGAGCAAGATGTGTTTCAGAGTCTGCTCAAATCCTACTCTTAGAATTAATACAAAATACATCAAATTCACTGTTGATTTTATTATTGTTCTGTGATAACTATGCTTTATTATTGTATTTATTTTCTATTTTTTTAATTCAAAACCATGATTTTTGTCAGAAACTACTATAATAAAGGGTCTGTATTTACATAGTTGTTTGCATGACTTCGAAACATCTTTTACTTTTGTTCACAAATCAATGAAATTAATGTTTTCCACTTTCTCTTTCAGTTTTACCAGCTATTCTATAACAGTGCCAAAGGCAAAAAAATGATTTGGTATCTTTTTGCATAATGCAGCTCTCATCCTATGCAAAATCGTCACAGTTCAAATGTAAGTAATTGTTTATTTTTGCACAGGCATAGGTAGCACTATATGCCAGGTTATCTGTAATACATGTCTTGTGATTAAAGAAATAAAGTTTTTGCTCCACTGACATGGGGAGAGAAGAGAAAAAAATCCTAGAATGACTTGGATGTTCTTTTTCCTGGGCTTTCCTAATTTTGGGGAAATGTTAGGCTTCTAGTTGCAAGTCAAACTGTTACTTTTTCTTTCTCTTTTTTGTGTGTTTGCCTTGTTGCACTTATAAGGAAGTAGAATTTAATTTTTCCACATTTTCAGCGCAAAAAAAGGTATCATGCAAAAAAACAAAACAAAATGCAATGAATCCCACTCTAAGTCCTTCTACTGTTTTGTTCTTTTTTTCTTTCTCTGTGCCTTCACCATTTTTTAATGCTGATTGTATCAGTAAGAATTCACAAACCACTTTAATTCCCAGCCTTTATTATATACTGTACAACAGGGTTAATTCAATTAATTCTGTGGCCACATCTTTTTTCCTGCCAAAAAAGGAAAATTCTTGTCCTCACATCTTCAGTTAAAGGGAAATAGTTCTTCTGTCTTTGTCTAATTGGGCTTGAACAGAAGCTACTGGCTTCACTTCTTGAAATAATGTATCTTAAGATTATAGAAAAATTCAGGTAGAAAGGGAGTCCCTTCCTGTAGTCCCACACCCTTGCCAGAGCAGGATCACCTAGACTAGGTCACACAGGAATGCGTCCAAGCAGTTATTGAATGTCTCCAAAGGAGACTCCACAACCTCTCTGGGCAGCCTGTTCCAGTGCTCTGTCACCCTTACAGTAAAAAAGTTTTTCCTCATGTTCAGATTGAACCTCCTATGCTCCAGTTTGCTCCCATTGCCCCTTGTCCTGTAATTGACTGTCACTGAGAAGAGCCTGGCTCCTTCCTCCTGGCACTCGTCCTTTACAAATTTATAAACGTTAATGAGGTCACCCCTCAGTCTCCTCTTCTCCAAGCTAAAGAGACCCAGCTCCCTCAGCCACTCCTCATAAGGGAGATGCTCCACTCCCTCAATCATCCTTGTGGCTCTGCGCTGGACTCTTTCAAGCAATGTCCAATCTAAACCTATTGTTACAGCTTGTGCCCATTAACTCTCATCCCCCCACAAGACCTATTCCTTGCTCCATAACCTCTCTGCAGGTACCAGAGGCTGCTCTTGGGTAACCCCAAAGACTCCTCTTTTCCAGGCTGAAACAGTCCTGGTCCTCCAACCTCTTTTCAAAGGATAAGTGCTCCAGACGGGACCATCCTGG
Organism: Mesitornis unicolor; assembly: GCF_000695765.1. NCBI lineage: Eukaryota > Metazoa > Chordata > Aves > Mesitornithiformes > Mesitornithidae > Mesitornis > Mesitornis unicolor. Next base: position 3,969 of record NW_010174375.1, on the reverse strand, counting down.
TGGTCCTCTGCTGAACTTGCTCCAATTTATTAACATCTTTTCAGAATTGACGTGTCCTAATCAGGAGCCAGCCTTTCCCCATACTAGCCTGGAAGACCTCAAAAGTCATTAAAAAAAGAATTCAAAGCAGAGCCCGATCCTTTCTGGGCAAACTTCAAGCACCAAGAGCAAACACCAACCAGACCAGCATCCCAAGCCACCTGCAAGTGCCCTACCCTGCAAAGGGTCCTCTTACTGCTGAAGCCTTGCTAGCTGCCTTCACCACCCCTAAACTGCCAAACAGTCCATGCTGTTCCCAAGCAGCCAAGGCCCTGCTTGGGCCCCATGGTCTCTCAAAGCAGCTGAGGCCCTATTTACTGCCCCAGACACTGAAACTCTGCTTAAGGTCTCTAAATGGACAAGGGCATGCTAGCTGCAGTCCCATCCCAATGAGGTTTTCCTGCTAATGGGACCCTGGTTGAAGACAACGTGCCCGGTTGAAGGCCAGCTGCAAGTCACTGGTTCACTTAGCACAAGGTCCCCACCTAAGCTGAATCCAAAGGATTGTTTTTTCTGATTGCAGTAGGCAACACACTGGACTATTACATGTGCTCACCTCAGCTCCTGCCTCTGCCTCTCAGTTTGCCAGCAAGTTTGCACTGACAGCTATTTTAGCTGCTTCAAACCAAATACTCATGCGTTTGCCCTTGAAAGCTTGTCTTTGGTATATCATAGTAATGACACACTCCTACAAGGGACCATAGTTATCAAACAAGACAAAACCTTGATAACTTTCCTTACTCTTTAATTCTCTATGTGATTCTTGTGTCACTGAGGTTGTTTGGCGAAAATGCAATAAAGACACAGTTACACGCAACAGAGTTCAGCTTCACATTAACACACCCAATGTCTATTGTCTACCTGCAAGAAAGATGCTTAAGCCTACCATTACCTGGACACCTAAACCCCAATTCACTTGGCCTCAGAGATGATTTGGTATATTCCTTCCAGGCTTCCAGCTATCACTTCAAGAGGCTGCAAGTCTCCTATGGATTCTGTGACATATTTATCAGTTCCATGTGGTATGTGTCCCACATACCCTACAGCATTTCAAATGGTACAAGCGGTATACACAGGTGTCAGTGATGTGAACCTATAGGAGCTGGTCATTCGAGTCATTCTTTTGGTCTGAATACCACAAAGACATATAGTCCATTGATTATATATTAGAATTTGGACATTTAGCACAAAATTAAGAAACTTATATATGCTTGCACTGAAGTGTCCTCACCACAAACTGAAAACCAAACACAGCATAAGACTATGGCAGATAACTACCACTCATGAAATCAAATGTCAGTGCTATTTAGTATAGATGAGGATGATGCTTAAAAGGGTATTTCCATATACTGGGAACTAGCTTCTTCACATTTTGTCTCAGGCCTTCCATCAAATGCACATTTAAGACAAAGTTTTCCTTGGGAGAGCAATAATATTTACTCCTTTCTCTTCACTGACCACTTCATCTAAAGACAAACTACCATTCAAGGAGCAAAAACTAATGAAGTCCAACCACGGTCCATTAATTGGAGGAGATGTGAGGCAGAAATCAAATCCCACCTAACCTCTGACTCCTGTTTTCTGTGAACCTAATAATGACATGTTGCCGAAAATAATAGGCTCAGTACAATGTCAGCAGTAATAACATACAGAACCACCACATACCTTTTAAGACAGAGAAGATAAACTGATCTCTCAAATCTTTATGACTTTCATACTTCAGAGGATATTAAAAGTGTCTTCCAGAAGTCCTTCTCTTAGCCTAAGAGTAGCAGAGAGTTCCATCTATTGTTGAGGCTGTTGCTTTGAATTGCAGTGGCTGACCCTGCCCTTAAAAAAGCTCCAGCTAATTCCATTATCTTCTATTAATACTCCTCTTCTTCTTTCTAGTTAAACTTTGATGTGGACTGAAAAAGAGCACTAAAAACAATGAAATCTACTCTACAGACGTGAACCAAGGAGTGAACATTTAAAGATTTTAAGTAAATATGCTAATGTAATCAAATGTAGAAAATATTCCCAAGACATAGGCTTTTCTATCTGCTGGGGTATTTTACATCCAGTCCGAATTTCTAGCTCTTGAGTTGTACTTCTCATGCTTTTCTCAACTTAGCCTGTTTTTCTCAGCTGGGTAACCTTTATATCCCCAGACAGGCACCTAATTCAGCCCTATACTGTCAATCTTGTTCTCCCTGGCTTCTTTGTGAGCTCAAATGATGCAAAACCCAAATGGCCAAACTACACAGAGGTGCAAGCTGAGGTTGAGGCATTGCTTTGATCATGCTATAGGTAAAACTGAATGAAACGGGAAAATATTCAGTAGATGCCTTGTTTAAACTCCTTTAAATGAATGTTCATGAATTATTCACTAAAAGCCCAGCGATTCATGTGAGCAATATTACAAAATTATTTTAATAAATTGTTTTATGATATTATTCCAACTACCTCTGGCTATAAGTATTATGAAGCCATCTCGACAAATTTCTGGATACCCTCCTAGATTATCCTAAATGTTTCTCTGTGAAAAAATTTGTTGTGTTCATTTGTCCTATAACTAGGCCAATGCAAATTCTAAAAGGTAATACTACATTATCTTTCTGATAATTGTGGGGTCTGATAGATCTACAAGAAAGCTATTGCTGGATACCAAACCTATTATCTTCCTATGACAAACACAGTTTGTCCTAAAGCACCTGCACAAATTAATACTAATTGTGTAAAGAATACAATGAGTGACACTGTGGGATCCCTTTATTTGAGGAAGCCTTAATTTCATAAATGAATAAAGCCATTTTCCTTTCTGATATTTTCCAAAGTGCATGTTTATGGCAAACTGTCACTTGTATTCAGATTAAGAACCTAGAAACTACAGTGATGGTTCCTTGGAAAGGCTTAAAATAGATAAAATGGATTGACTGATAGCATATTCCTTTGAATTATTGTGAAAGTACCAGATCTATCTAAATCATGCCATGAAAAAAGTGGAATTAGAAGTTATGTAACTTTGAGTTGCTATAAATTGCTTCTTGTTGAAAGCTATATTAAACATTTTTAAATCTGTCATGTTCCACCTCTTCTGCTTAAAAAAAAAAATCCAAGTGCAAATGTCCAAGAAAAATATGAATTAGGCTTATGGCATTAAGTTGGAGCAAAAGCTATGCCACTATGAAGACTGGATACTCTTTTGCAGTTAAATGTAAGGATTTAGTCCATTTTTATGTCCAGAATCTATTTATTACAATAAGACACATTTTATTAGCTTAGCTAAACCAATGCAGCTAACTCAGCAACAAAACCATCTTAGACATTCTTCTTTTCTCATCGACATGCTATCTTCACTGTTACTTTAATCCAAGTTCATTTCTTGAATACAGATTATATTTACCTTCTTTCTGCTGCTGATATTCCCATGTGCCCTCAGAACAACCTATCTGACAAAGCAGCCAGGAAGACACATCTTCAACTTCTCCTCCCACAGCAGCATGCAAGATGACTGCACAGCCACAGCATCCCAGGCAAGATGACTGCCCAGCCACAGCATCCCAGAGAAGATGCTCTACAACGTCTGATCTGACCTACCATCTTTGCAAGAAAACAGTCTCAAGTTTTGGACTAGTTTGACCTACCATAAAGCAGGAGAAATCTAGTATAAACAGCAAGAAAGCATTAAGGAACCAGGAACTGCAGTGATGGGAACTGAGTAAATTAGCACAGTAGACGGCAGAAGATAATACAGAGGTCAAAGCCGTGAGGCAACACCTAAAGTCTGCTCTTGCTAGTCCTGATATTAACCACCATAGCCAACAGGAACTGTAAAACCAGCAACAGTGAGAAGAATATCAGGCCCTTCTTTTCTATCCTGAAGTATGTATTAGAAAGGAACCTCTTCTCCCTTTTCTGGCTATTTTTAAATATATATATAAATATATA
>NW_010174374.1:0-8791 GCF_000695765.1 Mesitornis unicolor | reverse complement strand
CGCGGGGCGCGGTCCGGACAGCGACGGCAGCTCCGCGAACTCTCGGTAGCGCCTGGCTTTTTTCAGGGAGTGCCCTGTGTGTGTTTCGCTTCTGTGCTGCGTGGAGTTGCCGGGCTCTTGTGCACGAAATAGCCTGCGGAAGGCTATCCCCATCCTCGGGGTCTGTTTATTTAATGTTCACTTTTAACTTACATTTTTTTCTGAGTGTATTTCATAGGAATTGGACTAAAAAAGTTCAAAGAATAAAATGCTTAACCATCTCAGGGATTATTTTGACTTTTGGGCAGAGTAAGGGAAATGACAGGTTTATTTGTATAGTAAGCTTTTGGCAGAATCTTGCCGAGTGTTTCTGTGTAGAAGTACCAGAGTACCTGCTGCATCTGGCGTCCCTCTCTTTTGCAGTGAGCTGAAGAGACGTTTAAAGGCTGAGAGAAAAATAGCTGAAAAAGAGGCAAAGCAGAAAGAGCAAAGTGAAAAGCATTCAAATAAGCCTTCCTTGACTTCTGACTCTGAGAATAACGTTGGTGCTGATGAGGAAAGCTTGGATCCAAATGTGAGCATCTGGTCTCATGTTTACTACTGTTTTAAGAATAAGTAGCATTGATTTACATTTGTTTTTTATTCAAGGGGAACTAAATGGTTAAAGGAGGAGAGACCTACATATTCCTATGTAGGGACAGCTGTGTTTTAATTTGCAACCTGTAAAATACTTTTGGTTTCTGACAGAATTGTTTGGTTTTGTTTGTTTCTGATTGCAGCAATACTACAAAATCCGTAGCCATGCAATCCAGCAGCTGAAGGGCACCAATGAAGATCCTTATCCACACAAGTTCCATGTAGACTTGTCTCTATCAGATTTTATAGAGAAGTACAATCACCTGCAGCCAGGAGATCACTTGACAGACATTACAGAGAGAGTGGCAGGTAAAGGCTTACCTGGGGTGCTGAAAGATGGTCTGTTGCTTTGCTAAGCCAAGCTTTAGCTGCTTTTAGTGATGGAATGGTCTCTTTTGGGATTTTGCTGATCCTTCATTACACAGTCACAAAGTCTGTAGGAGTGTTGGACTATTCAGGATGTGTCCTTTCAGACTGAGCGGACCTGTGTGACATCCCTTACAGGATTGGATTGTGATACAGGCTCCAGGACCCAAAGTTTATATGGTTATTTGTGCAGTGGTATCGATTTTGAGACTTAGCTGCTGCTCTTTCTTAGCTGGTGATCGGTTCAGAGCTGATGATCCTTTGTCCAAGTGACAATACTGTGGGTTTTGCCTCTGTACCCTTTCTGCTAGGAACCGTTTTCCTGATGTCCTACATGCTTTGATATTTAGGTCGAATCCATGCAAAGCGTGCCTCTGGAGGGAAGCTGATTTTCTACGATGTTCGTGGCGAAGGGGTCAAGTTGCAGGTCATGGCAAATTCCAAGTAAGTAGAGGTATTCCCAGTACCATTCTAAACTGAACTGTGTTGTGGAGCCTAGATATCTGTATTTGGGCATTCTGCTTCTTCATCTCTGTAGGCTATTAATCTCTGGGTTGGCTTAGGCAGCCAGGTTATGTTTTGCTTAGGATGCTGTGGTTGGCTTCCCTGCTAGAGGAATCAATTTTTTGAAGGATTTGGTCTGGAGAGAGACTTGCAGGACAGTTTGGAATATAGAATTGTAAACAAAACTCTTTAACATTCGTTCTGTAATTACAGGCTCTACAAATCTGAGGAAGAGTATTTCCATATTAACAACAAGCTGCGTCGTGGGGACATTATTGGTGTAGAGGGGAATCCTGGGAAAACTAAGAAAGGAGAACTGAGTATTATTCCTTATGAAATTACTCTGTTGTCTCCATGCCTGCACATGCTGCCTCATCTTCACTTTGGCCTCAAAGATAAGGTACTTGTCATACCAGTCACTCTTGGAGGCAATTTGACAAATAGGTCTGAATGGTGTCAGTCAAAAAAGGAACATTAGTTTTGTTTTGTTTAGTTTTTCCTTTGGCAGAACATTTTGTCTAGCTTGTTCTGACGCTATTGTTCTTTTCAGGAAACTAGATATCGTCAGAGATACTTGGATTTAATTCTTAATGATTATGTGAGGCAGAAGTTTATAACCCGTGCAAAGATCATTACGTATATTCGGAGCTTTCTAGATGAGTTGGGCTTCCTTGAGGTAAGGCTTCAGTGTTTCTTTCTTTCTGCATTCTGAATGTGTTTATAGCTTCTCAGCTTCAAGGATGAGATTCCATTAAATACTTGTTTAGGGAGCTATATTAATTCACAGCCTACAAAATTTCTCCTTTTTTTTTTTTAAGTTCCAACTGCATCCTCGTTCTCTTTATCACTCATTAATGTAGCTTTTTTTTTTTTCCCCTGACATTTGTTCTCTCACAGAAGCCCTGAGTCTCATTCTCCTTTTGTAGAAGAGTTCCAATTCAGTGTGGTTATAAGTAGGTCTTCTGTGAACTGTGAAATTCTGTTGTGAAAATACCTGTTTTCAGGCTTCTGGGTCAGTAACAGGACATTAGTTCTTGATGCCAAGATGTGTGGAGATGGACAGGCATAGTGAAGTTCTTTGTGTTAACGTGAAAGCCAACCTGGTGTGTAAGCACAGCAGTTTAAATGTGCCATATCCCACAAAATCAGTTAAAAAATTGTACGGGAGCAAGTTTTGAGTTGTGAATCATTCTGCTACTCCATTTTCCCATCATTTGCAGCTGCTTTCACTTTCTCTTCTCACTGAAGTCTGTTTCTCATGTAGTCGATAGTGTATATTGCTTGAAGCGTAAGTGGTCACCTACTAAACATCTAAGAAAATGCAGCTTCTGTGAAAGAAATTTTTTAATGATTTGAAGTAAATCCATTCACTGAAGCCCATAGCAGACTGATTTAGTTCCTTTTTTCTATTTCTCCTTGAAACGGTGTAACTCATCAGAAACGAATTCAATTGGACTCTAGAATTCCTCATACATACAGAGGATCAGTAACAGCTTTTTACCTAAAGAGAATGTTTCCATTTGTCCATATATTCCCAGCTGTTCTCAACATTAAATATTTTTGAATGCTCCAAATGTAAATAAGTTGGTTTTTTTCCCCTCCAAAGTGTTACTGTTAAAATGGTTTACATTTTGCAAAATTTGCAGTATCCATGGCATTTAATTTCTTTCAGGACTACTGCTTTACAGCTTTGCTACAGAGACTATCCTGAAGAATTTACGGTGTAAGCAATGATTTGTAGAAGATACTGAGGAAGGCTGCTACTTCTCTTAAGTTTTTTGAAACAGCTTGCTGTCTTACTCAAGTGGATCTTAATCATAGAATCACAGTGTGGTTTGGGTTGGAGGGACCTCAGCATCCCCCAGCCCAACTCCCATGGGCAGGGACACCTCCACCAGCCCAGGCTGCTCCAGGCCCCGTCCAACCTGGCCTTGGGCACTGCCAGGGAGGGGTCACCCACAGCTTCTCTGGGCAACCTGGGCCAGGGCCTCACTACCCTCACAGTAAAGAATTTCTTCCTTATGTCCAATATCATTCTACCCTCTTTTATTTTAAAGCTGTTGCATCTTATCCTGTCACTACATGCCTTGGTAAAAAGATGAGTCAATCTTTCTTGTCAGCCCCCTTTAAGTATTGAAAGGCTGCAATAAGGTCTCCGCAGAGCTTTCTCTTCTCCAAGCTGAACAGCCCCAACTCTCTCAGCCTGGCCTTCAGAGAGGTGCTCCAGTCCCCTGACCATTTCTGTGACGACCTCTGGACCCGCTGTAAGAGGTCCACCTCTTTCTTGCACTGGAGACCCCAGAGCTGGATGCAGTCCTCCAGGTGGGGCCTCATGAGAGTGGAGCAGAGGGGCAGAATTGCCTCCCTCTGCCTGCTGGCCCTGCTTCTGATACAGCCCAGGATGCGGTTGGCTTTCTGGGCTGTGAGTGTGCATTGCTGGTTCCTGTCCAATTTTTCATGTACCAGGATCCCCAAGTCCTTCTCTGCAGGCTGCTCTCAGTCTGTTCATCCTCTTGGCTGTACTGGTACTGGGAGTTGCCCTGACCCAGGTGCAGGAGCTTGCCTTTGAACTTGTTGCATTTCATTTTCTGTGATGTAGAGAGATGATTTTGTGACCATGCCACAGCCTAATTCTTGGCTTTGATAACTTGAACCTGGCAGGTTCACTTTTATAGTAAATATTAATGATTCTTGATAGCAGTGAAAGTTGAAGTAATTTGTCTTTACTGACTGCATGGGAGAAGTGTTCTTTAGTTCAGAATTGTTTTATTATACTGGTATGTCACTAATTGAAATACAGAGAATTTTCATCAAAGCTACCTGTGTTTTGTCTGTTTGCTTGATCTACAGAGTTCTACTTTGGAAACAGATTAGACAAAAGTATGGTATTGAGGTAGGGGCCTGGAAATATTTATGCCACTGTTAAATTTTTTTTGTTGTTGTTGTAATTTTACAGATTGAAACTCCTATGATGAACGTAATTCCAGGTGGTGCTGTGGCAAAACCATTTATCACATACCACAATGAACTGGATATGAATTTATATATGCGAATTGCTCCAGAGCTTTACCATAAGGTAAAATACAAGTTCCTCACAGCTAAGCCTGTATTCCGCAGACTGTCATGATCTTATTCTAAAAAAGTAAATGTAGCTAAACCAAGAATTACACTTCAAGAAAGGCAGACTCAGTGGATTGGAGGAAACGAAATGTATCTCAAGTGAGATTTGTAAGGTCACATTACAGTTGCGTGTGTTTGAGCTCTCTTTAGTTCTTTTGATAAAATTAGTGTGTTTACTAGAATTTCCTTTTGTTAGATGTTGGTGGTTGGAGGCATGGACAGAGTATATGAGATTGGGCGTCAGTTCCGGAACGAAGGAATTGATTTGACTCATAACCCTGAGTTCACAACTTGTGAATTCTATATGGCTTATGCAGACTACCATGACTTGATGGAAATCACAGAGAAGTTGCTTTCAGGTGATGTATGCAACAAGAATTAAAAAAGACGAAGAATCTCTGGAAGAATTGCATATTATGTGGCATACTCTTCTAAACTTCAGGTTCCTTTTGTAGGGATGGTGAAACATATTACTGGAAGTTACAAGATCACTTATCATCCAGATGGCCCAGATGGACACGCTTGTGAGATAGATTTTACCCCTCCCTTCCGTCGAATTAACATGGTGTATGATCTGGAAAAGGTCCTAGGAGTGAAATTTCCACCAGCTGAGCATTTTGAAACTGAAGGTTAGATGTTGAGTGTGAATGTCCTGTAATTCTTCCTTAACAGAAAGAGGGGAAAAAGGTCTCAAGTTCTCAGCCTGCAGTTTGTCAGCTGCTTTTTTGAAGTGGTACTAACACACGAGATTGGTTTTGTCCTTTACCCAAGGGTCCATAAGGAGGCCTTTGTGCCTTGTAGTCTGCAGCAGGATCTGACTCTCTTGCCTCTTTTCCGAGTGTACTTGATGCTGTATACTCAAGAGGCATGATCTGGGGAGTTCTTGATCTGTTGAAGAGACCCAGCTTTTTATTTTTGATTTCTTCTGTCTTTTGTGCAGCTGAGTCTCCATGCCTGTGATCATAGGTTAGCATTATTATTATTCTGGGCTTTCTTCAAAGTGTGCATATGTGCTTTTTTTATTCCTGAAATCCAGAGCCATAAAGAAACAATTTCACTTTTTTAGTGATCATTTTCAAACCCCTGTGTCGTGTCCCGTCCCCCTCCTCTGATAATGTCCAGCAGTCGTGTGGGGTTGTGCTTAACTGTTTGCAAGCTTCTGAAAGATAAAATAACTTCTATTTTAGTATCAACTGATTAAACATGAGCACTGTTTTTGTAGATTGACATTTAAGCCATGTTTTCCATGATGCATACCATTAAGATCTCATAAATCACTCTAAAGACACACTGAAGAATGAAGAAAGGAAAAAATAATAGTGGTTACCTGGGCGACTTTTCTAATTTTTGTCTACAACAATTTCAGAAACCCGTAGATTCTTTGATGATCTTTGTGCAGAGAAAAATGTTGAGTGTCCACCTCCCAGGACTACAGCCAGGCTTCTTGACAGAGTAAGTAAAGGCGGTGTTTTCATAGCCCTAATGTCTTTGAGGATCCATCTGTATCAGTGGAAGTCTCTTTAGAGCAAAAGTTCAGCTGCATCTGGGAAAACCTGCTGAAATGCACTTCAGCTATTTCTGTAATGCAGTGAGAAAACTTACCGTGTCAAAATCTTGTTTGTTTTGTCTACACCAAAATGTAGTTGACTGATGCTTGCTTAATGTAAGTGCTGGAGGATTTTAGTTTGATAACTGCTCTCTTGTGCTTGAAGCAGATCTGCTTTATCTTACGTCAGTTTTGCTTGCAGCATCTGTGCATTTCTATGTACCTTACCAAGCTTCTGCTGCTTTTCCTATTGGCAGTTGTTGTAATGCCCAAACTGAATTATGTTGTTGTTTTTTATACATTTTTTTTTTCTTAACCAACTAGAATACACACTCTCTGTTATTGAAGACATTAGACTATTAGGAAACTTTTTTCAGTTTTATGGCTCCTTATTCAGTAGTGAAGAGAAGGAAGCAGGATGTTTAGTGAAGAGCAGGAAGCAGGATGTTTGGAGAACTCGGTGCTAGGAAAGTGTTACTGTTCTCGGCACAGTTGTTTTGCTTTTCTTTTCCCAGTTAGTTGGTGAATTCCTGGAAGTCACATGTATCAACCCTACATTCATCTGTGATCACCCACAGATCATGAGTCCTCTGGCCAAATGGTAAGAGTCTGAATCACGGTCAGTGTGTAACTCATTTAAACCCTCTGCTCCTACTTGAATAAAAAGAGGAAAGGAAAAAGTCATATATGTGTAAAAAGATTTCGGTGTTGTATGCTAGTTTGTGAGTTCTGACACCAGCCACGACAGACATTGGTTCCTGTGCTGTGAGTCTCAGCATTCAGGGAGGAGGGGCACTGATGTTCAGTAGTTTGATGCTTTGACAGCTGTTACTGCTAAGTGTGGGGAATCCTCCTGAAGTAATGCGTGTGCTCTTTGTTTCTGTGAAGATGTTTATTTTAAGGTATGGTTGTTTTGTCTTTTTCACATAGGCATCGCTCTCATCCGGGACTAACAGAACGCTTTGAGCTCTTTGTTATGAAGAAGGAAGTGTGCAATGCTTATACAGAACTTAATGATCCTTTTCTGCAGCGGCAGCTTTTTGAGGATCAGGCCAAGGTATGGTATCTTGCTGATAGTGAATCAATGATACAAGCATGTAAGCAAAGACTATTTCCTGTGTCTATTCCAAATCTAGTACTAATTTCTACTGCTGAAAAGGGTTGTTACTACTTGGAGCATGTGTTTCTCAAGTGAAAGTCTGTCATTAAAACTTAATTCCTTTTACAGAAAGGACCTTGCTCTCTAAGGTTAACAAGTTCAAACACTGCTGTTGGTTAGCTTCTTAGTAGTGCAACTTTTGGTTTGGAATATCTTCGCTTTTATTCTACCTGTAGTACTAATTGGAAAAAAAGCAAATGTGCACAGTGTTTTCTGTCTTGCTCGAGTTGAAAGTTATTTTTCCTCAGTTAAGGATTTATGTAGTCATACAGCATTATACTTCTACGTTCTCAAATTTTTGTGCCTGGTACAAGTTTCAATGGTGTGTAAGAAATAGCCCAATTTCTTGAACTGAGTTATTTCTATTTTAAATTGGCTCACAGAATAGAGCTGCAGACTGGAAATTATTAGGCCTGCAAATTTATAGTAGTAGGTTTCTTTAGATAAGCCTCAGAAAGGAGTGACTGAAACTGCTGTGTTATTAATGAGGTATACACATCCATGAATGCATGTGTGTCCACACAATTGAGGTCAAATGACACAGTGTGCAGCAGCAGTTCCTGTTCTTACTCTTTCTAATGGTTTTGTAGTGCCTGACAGGATTAAACAATTGTCAAAACTAGGAAAATAGGCTTATGTTAACTAACTTACTTGATAGTAATTTTCAGAATGCTCAGTCAGAATGAATAATCTTACTGATTTCTTTCACCTTTTGTCTGTTGTGCAGCTATCTGCTGTAATTGTCCATCAAGATTATAGCCAGACTTTGCAGACATGATGCACTGAATGAACATTTGCCTGAAAACAGTAGTAAGGTGGAGATAGAGATGAAGAATGGCAGTTTGAATTTCAGGATTTCAGACTTGGGCAGAAAAGCTTGCTTTAACAGTCTTTCGCAAGTCTTCATTGAAACTGAGCAAAAGTTTGCTGTGTTTCAACACTTAGGCTTGGCATTCTCTAAATTTGAGAGGGTTGGCTAGCCTGTATTTTTATTATGACGACTTTTGGCACTTGGAGGCTATTAGGGTCAGATGCATTAGTTACGATCTCAGTGTAGGGTGTTTTAATCTTAATCTTTATACTTGAGGGGGATTCCTTTATCTGTCACACAGCTGCATAGGGTTTTGGTTTCATCAGTTACATGGCTGCTGCAAATACCACTATTCCTCTTTTTTGGTAAGAGTTAGCAGAAGTGGTACTATCTAGCTCTGTACAGCCCACCTTTTACTATTAATGTTCTCACTTAGGCAAAAGCTGCAGGTGACGATGAAGCCATGTTTATTGATGAAAACTTCTGCACTGCACTGGAGTATGGCCTTCCTCCCACAGCTGGCTGGGGCATGGGCATTGATCGCTTCACCATGTTCCTCACCGATTCCAGTAACATCAAGGTAAGTGGCAGTGATGGCAGTGCTCGCTGTGTCGGAGATTCGGCAAGACAGGCTGCTCCCTGGCACCACGGGTATCGGCCAATGCAGCCA
>NW_010174373.1:0-1100 GCF_000695765.1 Mesitornis unicolor | reverse complement strand
TGGGCAGCTAAGGCCAAAGCATTAACTTTTATTGCTTGGTTGGTTGCAATTTGCACAGCTCCCACCCATCCTCAAAGCAGCCGGTCTGGAGCGAGCCTCGGTGTTCAGCTGAGGACAGGGCTGCAGACAGCTGGTGTCCTGGCAGGATTAACCAGGTTATGCACTTGAATATCAGCTGTGAAGACACAGCTGTGCCGCCCCGACTGCCACATACCACAGCCAACAGAGCGGGCAACAGCCAGCAAGAGAAATCCGGACATTAAACCTGCCTCTGCTTCTTCTGAACTAAAAAGAAGGCAGGTTTTAGGTGGAAATCCATCATTCAGAAATCAACCACAGGTCCTGGAAAGAAGCCCTTGCTTGGAGATTCAGGTGGAAATTTGTTGCTGAAATAGCAGCTACCAAAAATAGCACAAGTGATATTTGACTCGCATAGGGTCACGAAGGCAACGCTGGCAGACCTGAGAGGGGAGATGTGCGAGCTTGGGAATCGCTGATCTCACTTTTTGACAGTTAAGAGAAGATTTAATGTCACAAGATAAGGACAAGATGCAGGAAATAATAAAAAAAATAAAATAAAAACTAAAATAAAAACCAAACCCAGGTTCCTTTAAGCACAACAAACAGCCAACGACTGCCTGTAACAAAGTCTACGTGAGACCGTGCAAGGCCTTGCAAGAATCTTCCACACCTCAACTGCACATCTCCAGTATGCCACGAAACGTCTCATCTAGCAGACAACGCCCCTCTGAACCAGAGCATCCTGGGTCTGTGCACAGCAGCTCCTATTGGGAGAGCGTCACCAGACAACACCCACACCAACACCCACACCAACACCCACTGCGGGTACCACAGGCCTGGCTGAGCACCTCCCACCTCGCAGCAGGACATGGACCACCACGGGCAAGGGAACACCCACAGAGAGAACAACGCATCATCTGTGCACATCAGCAACTCCAGCACCATCAACACTTTCCTCCTGAGCCACAGGACACTGCAAAGCCACTTCTGTGCTATCGATTAAGGAATGTGTAACTATATATAATAACCACTAACAGCCACTCTACATAGAGAAGAAGGTTCAACAAGGCCAAGGGCCG
>NW_010174372.1:0-6434 GCF_000695765.1 Mesitornis unicolor | reverse complement strand
AGTGGCCGACCCAGCCTTAAACCACAACAGAAGTAAAGTTTGAATTAAAAGAGGCTAAACTCTACTAACCTTGAAAAAGTGCATTTTAAGAGATTTTCAACAAAGTAGGATATTTCAAGGTCTTATAAGAACATCTTTAATGGTGGTATCTCAGAGAATATGTATAATTAACAACTTATGAAGAGGGTTTTCAAAATAACCAGTTTGCTTTTTCACTACATCAAGCATTTCCATAGTATTTCTATGACAGATAAGAATATGCCCCTCTAATGGAGGTGCACTTTATGTATCGCACATACATAAAAATATTATACGTATATATAATAGGATACACGTTTTACATGCAATCCCATTATTAAAATTGTAATACAAATGCCACATCAGAAACTTAATGAATACTAGCTAAACATTCTTCCAGGTTTTACTTATATTTTCTTTTGTTTTATAATGACAAAGAAACTTGAATATAAAGAAGATAAACTTTTAAATCATTAAGTAATTAACCTTTCCATTTTATTACTAGCACAGTGTAGCACATCATTATCTTAAGCAATGTTTAATTGCAGAAATGCTTTGTGGTGATCACTTTAAAGGGGAAGATGAGTAGAGTATTAAATTTCTAAATGAAATGATACTAGTATAATAGTGTTAGCTCATATATTATAGATATAGAAATGAGGTAGTGGTAATACAGTGCAGCTCTATATGTGTCAATAATGTCATGTTCACATGCATCGAGTTAGGATTCATCCCTGTATTTTTACCACGGCTATCATGAACTATAAACACTGTACTGTTATAGTTATGATGCACCAAAAGTCCTTGCATATCACTTGATCAATGGTAATAAACAAAATTAGTTATTTCAGAGTTACAGACTAGTCTTGTTACTTGGCTTATAGGTTATGTAAAAAATAACCCTAAAGCTACATACTGAAGAGCTAGGAAATTCCACAAATCAGATTTTCACTGCAACCTTGATTTAGCCCTTTAATAGGGACTCTAATTATATGACCATTATGACAGATGCACCCGCTCTGAGTGAATGAATAGTACCTTGGTTCAGGCATCACTAACAAATAGGCCTGACTGAAATCAGCCCTGCTGTGCAAACCATTAGAACTGTGCTAGGCTCTGTCCTCTTCAAGAGCTAAGGAATTGAAGCTGTCTTAGCAGCAGCTAACAGTACCAGCCCATGCTGTGACTCGACAAAACTGCTGCTACAAAAGCTGCTACAGCTGCCCACACACCAAAGTGGGTGGTTTGACTATGAGTCAACTTCTTTATGTGATTAAATTTATAGCCCCTTCAGGTTTCACTGAGCTCCCCTGTATGGCACTAACTGCCCCTTGAATGTGGATGCCTCTCAAGGTTACTCCTCAAGGTTGAAAGACCCCTTACCTGACATGTGATGTTTTAAACAAAATAAATAACATTTTATAATAGGCCTAAAAGTATATTGTATGCCTGTAACAGTTATATATATATCCAACTTAATTATTAGAGTGCAGTAAGTAGTAGTTTGGCTGCTGTCTAAATCATCTAATCACTGTCCAGATTATCATTTAAATAGTTTAAATCATTGTCAGATCATTGTTCAGTCACTGTTTAACTAATATTCAATTATTGTTTAATCACCATTTGATTGCCATTTTATATTAATTGTCATTGATTAATTACCATTTGATTATCATTTGATGAATTTTTAAAACCTTTTAACTAACCCCACAACTATGAATTCTCTTAATAATTCAGCTGTGCATTTGATTTCCGTGAGGGTTTTTGTTTATTTTGGTAGCAGGTGAAAGCTATGGAGATAGTCCTGTAAGAAGCTGCTAGAAGTTCCTCTGGCTCCAATTTCGGATGCACCTCTGATCAAGGCCAATCCAATCAATGCCTCTGTGAACTGACGCATGTAAGAGGGATGCATCACATAGCTTGCCCTCTCTTGCCCCCAGCCCTGACTAGTGTGGGCTGGACCAGACCAGCCCCAACTTAAGTTCAAGACCTCCTGAAGCTGCAGCCCAAGAGAGACAAGACCTCTTCAAGAACAAGAAGAAACCTGCAGCAGAGAAAAGACTGGGATGAGAAAAGAACAATTGTGCAGGTTGGTGAAGAAAAGAGGAGAGTGGGGAAGGGGATGTGCAATGGGGCAGATATTCCCCCTGTAACTTGTGGTGAGAGGGCAGGTCAACCCGTCTGCAACCTATGGAGATTCAACAGTGGAGCAGAGATCCACATGAGAAGGTGGCTGCCCCCAGAAAGGCTGTGACTCCATGGGAAGTGCATGCTGAAGTAGTCTGGGGGAAGGACTGCACCATGAGGAAGGGAAACCCACACCAGAGCAGTTCATGAGGGAACTGCAGCCATGGGCAGACCCTCAGAGGAGTTTCATGGAAGATTTTTCTTCTGTGGGAAAGATGCTATGTGGAAGCAGAGGAAAGATGAGAAGGTTCCTCCATACTCCTGAAGAGGAAGGAGCAGCAAAGACCACATAGGATGCACTGACTGCAACTCTCATTCCAGTCCCCTTGTGCCTCCGGGAGTAGGGCAGAGGAACTGGAAACAAAGCTGAGCCTGGGAAGAAGGGAAGGGTGGGGGAAGGTGTTGACTTTAAGATCTGGTTGTATCTTTCACTGTTCTACTCTGATGTTACTGGTAACAAATTAAATTGTTTGGGTTCTTTTCTCCCCAAGATGAGTCTGTCTTTTGCCTGTGCCTATAAGTGGTGAGTGAAACCTCCTTGTTCTTTTATCTCAGCCCACAAACTCTTAGTTATATTTTTTTTCTTCCCATCCCATTTGAGGATGGTGGGGGAAAATAAGTGAGTGGCATTTTGGTACTCAGTTGCCTATTGGGCTTAAACCATGACAAGCTGTGACAGCTACATAGAAGTTTATTCAGAAGAACTAGGAAAAGGAGAGGAGACATCATGGACAACTTTTTCTTTCTAGTGTTTGTCTGTATGGTGCAGTCCTACCCAGTGTAATACTGAACACCATCTGTTTGCCAGAACAAGGGTCCTTGGAAGCATTAAGTAAAGACCACAGGACCAATGCCTCAAATGGGTCTCACCTGATGCTACTCTGGGCCACGGTTATGGTTTCTTGGAGCTTTAGTCAGAAGACAGAGAGGACATGCAGGGGAAACAACAGGAGCAGTCTCAAGCAGGTTTAAACCATCTTCCAGGCTGAGCATTTTGCTGGCATGGTTAACTCCTATTGTCAAGTGACATTCTTGACTGACAGATACAGAAAGTAGTTCATGGACCTGAACTTAAAAGTCATGTACTTTTAAGTACTTGCAAATTTATGTCAAAGCTGACCAAGTAGTTTCAGCTAAAACTACAATGATAAAATACTCCTGAAATTTCACTTCTACTAATTCTGACAGATTTTGTCATGTAGCGTGTATAATATAATGAAATAAATGAAAACTACAACACTATGTCCCTGTATCCTATGGGTGAATGTTAGTAATGCTGTAGAATACATCAAGCTATAAGGTCTAACATAAGGTCCTACATCAAAGAAAGGTCTAAAAAAAAGTGAGTTTTCGCAAGGTAAAAGAAAAGAAAACTAAACTAGGAGAAGAAATGGAGGAAGTGTTTTCAGGGATAAATTTGTATCTCCTAGTGAAACCAGGTTTTGATACACCATATAGATCAGTATCGTGCTATTGCATATTAAACCCTTGTCGGCTTAGATTTCTCCCTTGTTCTCCACAACGGACATACTACTTAAATACTCTGTAAGCTAGAGAGAATGACTCTTCAAAATGGTTGCTTAGGCACACTGAGACAGAAAACTCAGGTTACATTCACTTTTTTTTAATGGATATTAACTAATTCTCTCCACTGTCAGAAAAGTTTCCTATATGTGAAGTTATAGAGTAACTATCTTTCTCTGGTACAATGAATGTTTAAATAATCCATGGAAAATGGCTCATTCAAACTTTGCAGTTCCTTCTCTGCTCTATACAATGTCCTTGCTTTTCTATTTCTCCATAAATCTTAATCTATACACACTTCCACTGTAACAGTCTGGTTTTATTTTCCAGCTCCTCTTGGTTTGTTTATAACCTCCAAAAAATATATTTTGCATTTGAGGGTTTTTTCTGCATAGTCTGCAAAGACAGTTTTTCACCATAGAAATTGACCACTAAGCTAGCTGTAGCACAAGAGAACAGTTTTAAAGGCAATGAAAGCTATGCATTCCACATCAGTAAAGATGTCTTACAATTAAAAGAGTAGATGCTAAAAGCAATTTAGCTCTGAGAACCCTAGAACAATATGCATATGTGAATTCAAAATATAATTACATGCAAAAGGATCTTTACCTTTGACCATAAGAATTCTATTTTTGTGTCAAATTCTTACTTGGAATCAAATATATGCAGCAATATACTTAGAAATACTAAGCTGGCAATGGCCACATAAAACACCCACATACTAAATGGTACCTCATACTTACATTCAAGCAGTTTTCTTCTGAGAAAAGAAAATACAGTAATATTATTAGACAGTGGCATAATGGAAATGCAAACTCTTTCAGAAGATAATAGAAAGTGTGGAACCTAACTTACAGGATCTGAATTTCCTTGCTAGAGAAATTTGCCTCTTACCATTGACTCCATAGGTACTCAAGAGAGAATCAGTCCCCAAAGTCACAGGACTCGAATTAGATGCTCAAATTGATGTGTAAGCGCTTCTCTCTATGCTGTTAAAAATTGCCACAACCTATACTTAAACTCTTATCTAAGGCCTACAAGTGATATTTTTCTTCCATGGGCAATCTACGTCTTTGTAAAAATGACTAAAAAATACAGCTAGTACTCTCCAAATTTAACTTTTTCTTTTTTTTTTTTTCATAAAATAGTAACTGATGCACTGCTCTGTGAATTCATATTAGCAGCTGGTGAATTTGGAGCGGAATCAAATGTAGGTGGACAGAAGTTTAAGTGCTTGAGAAAGAGCACTGGAAACATCATACATAAGTGACATTGACAAAATCCTATTTGTGCTCCTATGCTAATCACCTTCAAGAGCACTGTGTTCTTATATTAGATGTTACCTTATGAAAATATCAAGGTCATTGTCAATTTGACTTATTGTCAGAGGAAGCATTTGTCACATTAAGTCAACACTAGTTTGTGTAACCAAATTCTGTACATTTTCACTGAGAACTCCTTATGTATACTGGGAAATGTGTTTCCTCCTCTCTTCATGCCAGTTGTCTTTTAACATTGTTCTTTGTGGAAATAACAAATGAGTAGAACAGGAGAAGAACGAATGTGGATGTCAGTCTGAGACAGGTCAGAGTATTTCAACAATTTGTTAATATAACTAACATTAAAATAGACTTTCATAATATACATAGTCTTCCCATATAACTATCCATTATTTTATATAAGGCTTTAAGCATTTAATTCTCCCTGGAGTTTTCATTTACTTAATTCTCTGGGGGACACAGGAAATCTTGTAATTTTGCAAATAAAATAATTCAATTTAGATTCATGAGTATGTATCTTAGCAAGACCTTTCTTCATTTAATCTTATCATAACTTATCATAACATGTTTCTTTTTCAACAAGAAGAGACCAATAAACATTTAAACTCATAGTTGTTTCTATTTGAAACATGTATTGATCAAAAAGTAATAGAGTCAGGTATTGAGAGATTCTGTTTACTGGTCGCCTTTATTCAAGGCAAATGGAAAGAGTTTTTCACAAAAGATAGTTTCTGTCCCTACTGCCACTGAGGAGGGCAGAACAATAAAGCAGAAGTACTGTTCTCCATAAAATGGGATGTGTAAATGTTGCTTATGATAGTAACAAGATGAAACCTCATCTGAAACTCACCCAGCTCACTTGCTTGGCTCTACTTCAGATTAAATCACATTAAGTTTTCCTCTGAACAGCTGATTTTAGGGTCTTATTTTAGCCATCTTTTAATTTTCATTGGAAACTGTCAAAGGTGTTCACTTTCATGAAATTCAGAAGCAGGTATCTTGATCTTTGAGAAAAGAAAGGTTTCACTTTTCTATGCCAGGTTCTTGTAGATACTGTAGAGAGTGACTAGTATTTTTAATGAGTAATGTACTGAAATTCAGAGAACATTTAAAAATGTCAAATAAAAGAGTTAGTCATTATTGTATTAAGTTCTGCCTTCAAGAGCCTTTAGTAAAAACAAGCAAGACATACCAAGGAAATGGAGTGTACACCTTTTACAGATACAAACTGGAGGCAGACTAAACACCAAATCCTGGCTTCTTATTCAACCTTTTTATCCAGAAACATACAAAGTGGAAGACAGACAGAGGCACACTTCATAGACACTAGGTCTGCAGAAATATCTTCAACAAGCTTATGTCATGATTTAAACCCAGTGGGCAACTGAACACCACTAGACAAAATAAGGACTGGGAGGGCTTCTT
>NW_010174371.1:0-234 GCF_000695765.1 Mesitornis unicolor | reverse complement strand
AGGTGGAGCCAATCACTTCGGAACCCACTGCCTCCTCGAGAAACGACCAATTATACAGTTCAAGCGAACCAGTCCCTGTCTCAGGAACAACAAGAAGTACCCCCGGGAAGCGAAACCCCAGAGTGGCTTTGGCAATAGGGTGTGATAATCCACCCATAATGTGGGGAATCTGCTCTCTCTGTAATACCTTTGATGACACCACCATGAGCATTCCCTTTTTAATCGATACCGGAG
>NW_010174370.1:61142-61570 GCF_000695765.1 Mesitornis unicolor | reverse complement strand
CATTGATAAAGATGTTAAACAGGACTGACCCTTGTAAGTATTTGCCTCTTGGGTGAAGAGAGCATCTGGAGAGAGAACATTTGAGTTACCCTAGATCACCTAAGTGGCAAAATAAAGTTTGACGGTGAGAAGCACTGCAGGAGTTTGTGCAAATGTGGGCACATGACCGAAAAAGAGTCACCCTGTGGTAGCTGGCAAAGAGGTGCATGGTAAGAAGGAAACATTTAGATAATATACAAAAGCAGGGAAAAATAGCTATTGGGTAAAGGAGGTCAAGCCATAAAAAATGGCAGAAGCAGCTAATTCTTTGATACCAGGGTACATGCTGTTACTTTCATACAAATACTCAACACTAAATTAAAATTCCCAGGCGACCTCATTGAAAAGGCAAATGACGTGACACTGAATGAAAGAAAGAAATGTAAAAC
>NW_010174370.1:15613-61127 GCF_000695765.1 Mesitornis unicolor | reverse complement strand
GGAGAGGAGAAGAAAAAAAACACACCAGGAAGATAATGTACCTGAGGTTCAGTTTTGTGTTCTAAAAATCTGTTAAAAACCACAGGGCTTGAATGACATGCTACAAGTCTTGCCATGAAAAGGTTATTAATAAAAAAAAGCAGTGCCAAAAAATCAGCTCAATAAGATAGACCGACACAACAAACAGGACCCTGCTAATTAATATTTGTTCTGTTTCAGCAGTCAGTTACTGGACGAGACTGCAACAAACAAGCATGTCTCACCCACTCACATCATTAATCCATTCACATTCACCACCTGAGGACCAGCTATGCCTCAGAGATATTTATTCATGTGTTCCACAAACAAACAATTACAACACATTTTCTGGAATTAGGGCACCAGTTACAGTCAGCACAGCTTACATGCCCAGAGGCAGATAACAATTAATAGTGAAAAAATTACTGTATTGCAAGCCAACAGAAGTTACTCATTATATTTTGATAACACTACACCCAAAACACCCACAAAGATCAAAAACACAACTCTTGCAGAGCAAAGTTTAGTTCAAACATGCTTAGCTTAAAACTGCCACTTCATCATTACAAAAAAGCACAATACACACAATGCCTCTATTTCCAAATGGAGAAAGGCATGAGCAGAATCCATGACATGAGTGTGAAACATTTGGATTTTAAGAAGCCTGAGAAGTGCTTTTCAACTGAAAGGCATTAAAATGGTAAAATAACAAAATGATCAGGAAACAAATTCTGTAAATTTCTTTAGGCATGTAACAGATAACTAAGTTTCTTTGGCTCGTTAAATACATACTAAATGCAAAGACATTTGGCGAGACTCTCATGCCAGTAGAGGAAGTCTCACTTAAAAGAAACATGACAATTAAGACAAAGTCCATGGCAGCACATGACGGCAGTTTATGTGGTGTTCTTCTACCAACAGAAGAACAAAGTCTGAGCCATGTAATTACATACTATAATATCCAAAAGTTGCATTTTGATTTTAAACAACCTTGTTCTTTGCAGAAACATACAATTTTATTTTTTTATTTTTAAGTATCCAGTTACAGCTGCAGGAGTAAGCAGCTTACTCATACTTACATACTAAATGAGTGGAGGTCTAAACACATTAAGTGTTTTTAGTGGCTAACCGCTCAAGATGCTAAACTGAAAAGCACTGGACCACCTGCCACCAGAAACGTAAATGGAATGTGGGAGTCGCATCTGTCCATTTTCCCTGTCCCTGCCACACGTGTAATTATTAGCCTTCACAAAGATTAAGGCAAAAGTAATCTTTTATTGCTCAACCCACTTGAATTTGTCCTGACAGATTTCTCCTAGTTCACTAGCATGTTGGGCAGAAATTCAGCCCTAACTTCTGTTTGATGTGTTATTCCAGATACTTCAATTTAAAATGTTTTCCTTTTTTTATTTTTTATTTTCTCAGAGAAATCTCCAACAAGCTATTTTATTCCTGCCACACAATGACAGGTTTTAATTGCTGGCACTTGTTGCGCTGAAACAGGAATCCCTAGCATCAAAATGAAGAGAGTATCCACTGCATTGGCAAGTTTTACTATGGTCACAATCTCTCCCCCAAATAATTTACAATTCAGGTGGAAAACAAAAAAAAGAAGGGCAATGCACCACATGAGTATAAAGAACTACAGATCTGGATTAACAACAGATACAGTAAAAAGCTGCACACATTGAATCCTGTGCATGAGGCAGCGATTCAGAGGACGACTCTGGCAGGCCCGCAACCCAGCCAGCATCTTCACTCCAGCTGCTGCAGTGAGACACACGAAGAGACTGCTAGCGCTAGGCTGCTCTCTGCCAGGTGGTGCTTTTGCACACAAAATGCTTCCTTAGCTTCTTCACAGGGCACATTTTACGGAAGGCACTTTGTTAGGGACCAGAGAAACTTCTGCCACATTTGTCCCAGAAAGGGTACCAGGGCTAGGAAGAACAACATGCATCAGCATGGTATAGCAGAAGGTGGAAAAATCCTTGCAGGGTGCAATTAGCTAGTAAGTACCCACTTCAGAATAACCCTCTTTTAATAAATAATAAATAAATAATCCTCTTTAAAAAAAAAGTTTTACTGCTTTGAAAAGGGGACACACACCAAGTCTTCTGTGAAAAGCTGCTTGGTTAACTTTCTTTCTGTCTAAACACAGTATATCCCCACAGAACCCTTAAGTCAGGGCTGCACTCTGAGTACAGCCCTGGCGCTTACCACCCTTCCCGTTGTCCGCTCTGCAGCCTTGCCACTGCACAAATTGCTCTCCCATGACCTAGTTTACTGTGTCCAGAGTTTTCCCACACTTCGAACTTTGCAACGGATCAGAGGACTGAATCCAACACAGAATCAAAGAGCTCCCAAAGATGCCCTTCTCCGCGGTGCTTGCTGTGCCAATGGTGATACATTATTTAAGAGCAGCTCCTGGCCAGTCTCATGGTATCTGGAAGGTACTTGATTTCAGCAATGAACTGTTTGCTCCAGTGAAGTGCTGGGAAGGATGACAGCCTGCTCTGGCTTACCAGTTTAGAAGAGCAATGCAAACTGCTTTTTCCCTGTCCTGAACCAGGAGGAGGGCTGGAACCAGCAAATTTCGTGAAGACAACTGCCCAGCAAATCCAAAGCACTGGAAGTGGTGGCAAGAAACAGGACACTTCAGCCAAATTCCTTTCTTTGTAGAAATGGGTAGGGTACCATTGTTATCTAAATCATACACTAAAGCGTAAATTTACACTTTATGAGCTGTTCTAAAATCTGCCCTGCTTAATAATCTGTATCAGCAAGAAAACACTTTAAAGTGTCTCTCACAATTAAACCCAGGCACAACCTTGTATAAATCAAAATTTTGCTACCATATCAAAACGTTACACTAGGGCTATATAACATTGCCCATACCCTCATTACATGCTACACTAATTACTACCAGCAGATTCAGAATTTTCTGCACATTAGAGGCCTTTAGAGGAGCTATAAAAAATTTCAGGCACCATTAATTTAAATTTGTATTGAAATTTCCTTTTGACAGATGGCCAAAAATTACTTACAATTTAGAGTACCAGAGCTGCCTGTTTGCACATTAGAAGAGGAAAGGGAAAAATTAAAAGCAAGAAGGAAATTTATGTCACGTTCATTACCTGTTAAATGTTAAGGAGCATTATCCTGCATGAATAAATTATTTCATACAAGCACACAGGCTCCAGCTGCTGGCAACTGGCACATTCTGGCTGACAAAAATAATCTCAAGTCACACAGCAGACAATCATAAAAAGCCTCTCTTAACCAGGAGCCACTTAAGGGAGGACAGATAGATCCAACAAGCGCTAACCACTACTCTGGGCATCACTGAAAACATTTAAGCAAATTAGCAAACTATTTTACCTTGCAAAACTGGCAGCAAGCCCCATAATGCTGACACACAAGCCAACTTGCAACCTAAACACAGTGCAAGACAAACATCTACTTATCATTTCAAAGTAAATTGGCACGAAGTAGAGACGCCCTCCTCTCCCTCTCAAAGCTGTATGAATAACAGTGCCTTTGAATCACTCCTGACAAAACCAGCCTTTTTGGTATAAACATTTCTCGGAACACCCATGCCAGCATAAACACCCCAACATCCCACAGATATTACAGAAACACTACTAGTATATTTTGTTTAAAAACAGGGGTTGGCATATACTAGCAGTTCTCATTAATACTTTCTTTAGTGCAATACTTGTGGTTCGAGCTGTACTGGTATGCAAACTCAGACCAGGTGAGTCTGAATTCCCACATTTAGGTAACTGCCCTACTTGTTTGTTTGGGTGCAGAAAAAAAAGAAAATAAACTAAACCTACCTGTTCACAGCAAACGCGGTGTGCTCTAGGGAAACCATTGTTAATCTGCACCCAGCCTTGCGGCATAAAGAAATAATCCCAGTTTCTGGCCCTCATGACAAGGAAGCTGAAGTGAAATTCAATGCACTGTTGTCCTGTGTCGGCAGATAGACAGCTTCAGTGCCTTTGCTGCTCACAGTAGAAACTGACAGTTCCTGTCAGCTGCTGGTTGTTACGCAGAGCCATGTGGGTAACATGTGGGTAACAGCAAAACTGACAACCAACGGTTGCACTCAGCTGGGACGCAGCAGAGTCGCCAGTGGCAGAATGGGTGCGCTGGGGAAGGCTGTGGGATACTTCCCCATCTGGAGCTGCTAGAAAAGCAAAGGCATAGCCCCTCGCACGGCAGCCCTGGACAGACAGGTGTCTGCTGAGAGAAAAGCCTATGCCTGGGCACCCTGCTCCTCCTGACGTTGTCTAGGGCACACCACTAACCTGACAAGCTCCTGGTAATCTTATCTAATGCACCCAAGACTCATGCCTCAACTCAACACCTCTTCTGCCATTTGACCAACCTCAAGAAAAAACTACATCTGCCTAAAAAAAGCATCATGAAAAACTTGACAAACTGCTTGTAAGTGCTCAATAAGGTAGGCACAGGTCTTGCCTTTTGCAAGAAAAGTGTATCTTGCACACTCACCTTCACCTATAAAGACTTAATCTTACGCTCCTGAAAGCTGTGCAAACCACTCAGGCTCTACGCTGTATCTGCACACAGCTACCCGGAGCTGGGCAAGTAACTGTGTAGCTTGCAACAACTGGGTCTGGTTGTTGGTAAATGGCCAGCAGCATCAAGGAGAGCAGACTGATCCAGGATAGGGCAGGGCCAGGATGCACCTCCCCACTTGCAGCATTAAAACCCTAGGAGCCTCTGAGAGACTTTGCTGGACAATCATCCAGGCACATATGCTGAATTGTAGTTGTATGCATCACTGAATGCTCAAAATCACATGACCCACAAGGTGTGTATTACATCTACTTATCAACACTACCATGCACAGGATGGTGCACATATGTACGCTGCAGAGTCACTCAGAGCCTGAAAATTAACTTTTGGAAAAGGAAGGCAGGATCCTTAGTGCAAGTACCACCTTCATCAGGGTAGGGAACGGCAGCTCACTCCTCTCCAGCTGCTTTGGCAAGGACAACGGGAAGCATCCCACTTCTCCCCTGTGAGTGACAGAGCTCTCCTTCCTTAACTGTATTATTATTAGGATATACTGGAATTACAGTTTACAGCCTCCAAATGACTTAAAACTACTGGCTAATTCTTGTTGTCTCACAAGCTTCAGCAGAGACTCCAGGCAGCCCTTTCCTTGTATCCAGAAAGAGCCTGAATGCTGTTCCACCAAACTCACTGGATGGCATATTGCCTACAATCCTAGATCCCCCACTACCATGTTCAGGGCTCTGCTAATCAACACCAGCAGCACAGCCCGGTTTCACTTTGTGACTTTTTCCACCACTCCAGGCCGTACTTCAGAAAAACACAGCATGCAGCTCTTTCAAGCCACCCTTTACACCTGTGAAATGGAATCCTACCTTGATGGAGTCTCTGTCTGCATGCAGAGCAGGCCCCATGCGCAATGAGGGGAGGAGGCAGTGGCAGGGGATAGGGAGTTGGAAGGAGAGATAAAGAGAAAAGTACTAGTTAGTTTACACAGAATTATACATTTATCATACTTGGAAAAAAGAATCCTGATGTTTTTTAAATAATAAATTGCACAGATGTTAACTTTTCTGTACGGTTAATTATTAATACTGTACAGCCAGATTTATAAAAACAGAGTTCTAGCATTTGAACACAATTTCTGGCTACTGCTAGGTAATAAATACTGAAGTAACTAGCTAGGAATTCTTGTGAAAACTCCTTTCTTTTTCTTTTTTTTTTCAGTCAAAAGAGCAGAGCTTAAAAAAAAAGTAATAAGAGAAACGAATGAAGCCACACACTCATCTGGCAGTGCCTACCTCTTTGGTGATCATTATCATGGTGCTTCTTCTCGTCTTTAATTGGGAGGTGAGACTGCCCTCCCAGAGCACTGGACAGTGCCAGGAGACCAGCACTGCTGCCAATGGGTGGGATGGCTGGAGGCTGTAAGCCCGAAGGGTGTGGAGTGAGCGGCACAGGAAGACCGTGTCCATGTGACAAATGTTGGGCCTGGAGTTGTTGCTGCTGTGAAAAACGAAACACAGATATTGAATTTGTTCAGAGAGCCGGGGATTGTCTGATTGATCCTGTACATCAAACGTGATTGATCAGATCAACCAATGCACCCGATCAATCTAGATATCAAGTCTCACAAACATCTTGGCATTTTATAAATGTCCATATGTTTGGACACAGCAGAATTGGAAAACTTCAGGCTGAATTAAAAGAATAATAATAAAATAAAATAAAATAACAAAGGAAAGGAATTTTACATTTTTGGTGAAATTTTTATTTCTCTGACAGAGGTATTACATTTTACTTTTCCTAGCAGAAACGCACTGTGTCTAATCAAAACATATGTAACTATAAAAGCAGTTATATAACGCAAAAAAAAAAGATGAAAACTGAGAAAATTAGTGTTAAACAGTTCTCCCAGTGCTACTGCACAGCATGCAGTGAGAGTTAATTTGAAAGAGAAAACCTGAATTAACAATCCAGAAAACGAAACTGGTTGCAGCCACCGTTTTAAGCCCTTTAAGTGTCCTCAGCGGTACTTGAGCAAATTACTAAAGAAAATCTAATGTAGCAAAGCTTGGGTCCTCCTGTAGGCTTGCTCAATAGTGCTGAAATAATTGGGCACTCTGTGCACGTTTAGTGATGCTCGAATGAAAAGCTAGAGGCCTGCCCTTGTACTCTTCTCTAGCTGCTGACTCTGTGTTGTGACAGGTTTATTTGAGTGGGACTGTGATGCATGCACCAGTAACTGCGCTGACAAGAGTTTAAAGTCATTTTTACTAGTACACTGGCAACACATAGAGAAAGCCCTTGAGAGGTTCGAATTGGAGTGCTTGACCTCAACCAGGACTGCATCAAGCTCTGTGCTATACTAACCATTGTAGGGCAGATAGATTGCTGCTACTCAATGGGAAGGCAGTAGGTAAAAATATTCACAGGTGAAAAAGTTATGTTAAATATATCCCAAGAGAGAGCTGTTCAGGTGTGAGGCTTGCCCAATAACTGCCTCAACTAATTTCTGTTTAAACCATAACTAGATTAGCTCTGAAATAGTCTTCTTGTTTTCAAGCAGTCACTGCTCAGGACTCAGGGCAAATCAAATCAGAAGTCCTCTAGGACTGCTGTCTCCCCCTGTACATCTATATAAGGGACTTTGGAAGAAGAAGAAATAAAAACTTAACTTGCTTTGCATAAAAACATTCCATTTAAAATTCTTAATTGCAAAGATTCATGTACTGCTTTTGTCTGTTTTCCATTTGAACCTGAATTCACTTCCCATCTCACAAGTCAGCTCTTTAATCAATTAAGAGACAATATGCTGTTTACTTGACTTTTCCCTTCCCTCCCTAGCATGAATCTAGGTAACTCATGCAGCACACATCACACATGCCTCCCTCAACACTCCCATGCAAAAGTACAGATCCTTCTCTTCATCTGGGAAACACAATCCAGGCACTGGAATCAAACTGGCAGTGGCATGCACATGTCATCCGGCCTAGATCAGTGCCAGGGAAAGGAGGGTAGAGGACCAAAAGGAAAGCGAGAAAAAAAGATTATTCAAAAAATACAAAAAAGGCAGAGGAGGCATGAAAAAAAAAAAAAGAAAAACAGAAAGAAGATTCTTCCAAGTGGAAGAGGAAAGGCTCAATCCTTTCCCTGCTTGCAAATCATGTTATTCCAGCAGCTGCTGCTTCTTGTAGAAAGCATCAAACACATTTTGCTTGCTTGATGCTCTTATGGAAGGATGCTTCATTTCTCAGAATTTTAAATTAACTAAAACAAAACAAAGCAAGAGCCAATAGTGTATTATTTAGCTTCAGGGTTTGAATGGATCTGCCTTACAGGAAGAGAACAATCTGGCATGCCTGATCTGGGGAAGGAGGAGGAGAGTGAGAGAAACAAAAGGAATAGACAAAATAATGTATTTTCTTGAGTCCCACTTTAAACAAGGAATTTCCCATTCCTGTTCAAGAACATGCTATAAACCACTGCAAGAAGACATCTGCCTGAATCTGTCAGTGGCTTGAAGCCATGGCTTTGAGAAGAGCCCCAGAAAATCAACAGTGACAGAGCTTTCCCCTGGTTAACAATGTCACTGTCGACCGAAGTGTACCAGGTCGGGGACAATCATTGCAGAGTACTGTACAATCTGTACAGATCTGCCTACTGACCTACCCAACTTCCATTATATGACCTCCTTTATGGATGCAGGATGGTTTCTGAAGAACTTGAAGAAAACTGTATTGCAAATGCAACCCCTTTTTTTACCGCTCTTTGTTGGAAACCTCTCTACATAGCTCTGCAAGAGAGCAGCACAGACTGCACCTTGAATGAATCAAACATCATAAACGCCTTCCAGACAAACTGTGGGCATTAAGAATAGCATAAGCAATGACATCTCAGTGCCTAGTGGCTTGCGATCACCCAGAACAGCATGGCTGGCTCCATCCCTTTTGGCCAAGAACCAACGCATTTTCACTGCAAGTCCAACTGCAGGGACTCTTGAAAATAACTGGAGTGAGTAGGGAGAAAAACCCAAACTCACAGCCATCCTCCCATGGAGAACAAGTTCTTCCATGGAAAATGATGGAAATGTGAAATCTGGAAAGAACGTGACCCTGCAGTCACATAAGTGTCATTCACTGACACAGCAGAAATTTGGTGCAATTTAGTCACATTGTAATGGCACAAAGATACATACTTTGGTATGAAAACCAGACTTTTAAATAAATATAAGCCAACACCCAAAATTCCAGTATAGCCCCACATGCCTGTACCACATAGACACTGATAACATTGTGCATGTTGTTAGACTGGGGTGGGACTAAAAGTTCAACAACAGGAGGAGGATTGTGGACTGCATTGGTACAGGAAAGGACTACAAGCTCCTCCAACACAATGAGTGATGATGTATGGCAGAAGTGAGGCACTGGTATGAAAACAGGAATTACAAGAATTCAAGTCAAACACTGGGCAGACTTTTGCTCTCAGAATATAAAAGAGCAAAAGAACAAAAGTATATGATTGCATAATTAAGCACTGTTTGCTAACAGGCATACTCAAGAAGGTAAAGACAAAGTGACAAGAGCATCTCTAACTGCCATTTCCAGACCTTTGAAATCTATTACTTTATTCAAAGGCCCATGACATTCACAGCTTGGTTTTACTTTTCCACTGCCCATGAGTGCCACTGGTATCATTAGCTTCCTGGGTGGCCTGTAGACACCTGCTTGCTTACAGGGAAAGTTATAAAAACATACATAATCCTTAACCCACTGGGCATCAGGTTAGTGCTACAAAGTGTTAAAAAAGGTGGTCTCCCCTAGTCATCAAAATGCCAAAGATATGGAGGAGTAAGACAACTGACAGCTATTCTCCCCACACAGAAATATTCCACTATGGAAGAAAGTTTACATTTCTTTCTGCTGTACCATGAATTTAGATCATAAAATCTGACACAATTGAAAAACTTGCAAGGAAAGCCTGAAAATGAGCCAACTAAGCAACCACATAATTTTGTTGATGTTGCTGTAATGCTTTCACTTCCCACTCCTCCATCTTCTAATTTGTTATCCTTAGTCACATTATTTATGAACTCTTTGCATGGGGTTAACTTTAGACAGTCCCATCACAGCTGAGTACAGTATGCATAAAGTCAAGCATACATTTTCAGCATCAATGCATAATAGGGGAAAACTCGCAAAGACAGTACACCAGGCTTTACTATGCTGTAAATTTTCCAGAACTATTTAAAAATAAAAACTGCAACAGTTAGCTACCAAGAAATATGCCCTATAGAATTGCAAAATAAACTGCAATGTTTTTAAGAAACATCCAACATACAAAAAACCCAGCAATCAGACAGAAGCCAAAAAAGAAGACTGCATTATTTTTGGCAATAAGTTTAAGAAGATGATCATTTAAATCAGCTCAGTAGTAAATACTGAAGAAAAACTTTCAAGACATTTTAGACATGTCAAATAAATACAACATCTATTTGCTACTATTTTGTTTTTCTGTTTTGTGGTTTGGTTGGTTGGTTGTTTTTTTAAATATTTTCTGTACATTTTTTAGGCAGTCTACAGTGAGGAGTAAAGTAACTCCAAAACCACATCTAAACAAATGGGTAAAAAGGCTTTGCAAAAGGTTCTTATCTGAGTATCACTAATTTTTACAACTGCAATTCTAAATATTGATGCTCAGCTTAATTCTTTTCCCAACACATCTTAAGAGATCAAATTTGAAGTCAAATGTGATAATAAACCCACTAACAAATTAACTTCTAATGCTCTCTTGTTATAGTCAGCACATTCAAAGCCTACTTTCCTGGAAAACATTCAAGTTGTTACTGGTTACTTTCCAAGCAGCTCTGTGCCGCAGTAATCTACTACTTTTCCTCGTACAGACCCTAAAATCTCACAGCCATTATCCAAAGAACCTGAACATACTCCTCTAACCT
Source organism: Mesitornis unicolor (assembly GCF_000695765.1). Lineage (NCBI taxonomy): Eukaryota > Metazoa > Chordata > Aves > Mesitornithiformes > Mesitornithidae > Mesitornis > Mesitornis unicolor. The sequence continues at coordinate 50,611 of NW_010174370.1, read as the reverse complement.
GAAGACATTTTTAATGTTAACAAACTAATGTCTCAAAAAGGTATTTTACATCTATATACATGCGTGCACTACCCACATCTGCAATACTGCTGGGAGAGGACATCAAAAAATCTGGATAAAATATCTTAATTGTTTGTTTGAAATTTGTTACATGAAGTGATTGATTGCTCAAAGTGAATCATTAGTAATACAGTATACTGATAAAACAGTAACCAACATTGCCGGCTCATGATGAGTTTTTTGTGGACTGACAGCTCCAAGTTCATCCAGCCTGGGTCAGGGCGATCCCAAGCACAAATACAGACTGGGTGGAGAATGGCTCAAGAGCAGTCCTGAGGCAAAGGACTTGTGGGGTATCTATCAATGAAAAACGCAACATGAGCCGGCAATGTGCATTTGCAGCCCAGAAGGCCAATGCTGTCCTGGGCTGCATCAAAAGAAGTGTAACCAGCAGGGCAAGGGGGGTGATTCTGCCCCTCTACTCTGCTCTTGTGAGGCCCCACCTGGAACACTACGTCCAGTTCTGGGGTCCACAACATAAGAAGGACATGGACCTGCTGGAGCGGGTCTAGAGGTGATCCACAAAGATGATTAGAGGGTTGGAGCACCTCCCCTGTGAAGACATGCTGAGACAGCTGGGGCTGTTCAGCCTGGAGAAGAGAAGGCTCCAGGGGGACATTATTGCAGTCTTCCAGTTTCTGAAGGAGGCCTACAGAAAAGCCGGGGAGGGACTTTTTACAAGGGCAGGTTAGCGACAGGACAAGGAGCAATGGCTTTAAGCTGAAAGAGGGTAGATTTAGACTAGATATTAGGAAGAAATTCTTTACTATGAGGGTGGTGAGACACGGGAACAGGTTGCCCAGGGAAGCTGTGGATGTCCCCTCCCTGGAAGTGTTCAATGCCAGGTTGGACAGGGCTTTGAGCAACCTGGTCTAAAGAGAAGTGTCCCTGCCCATGGCAGGAAGGGTGGACTGGATGATCTTTAAGATCCCTTCCAACCCAAGCCATTCTATGATTCTGTGATTCTATGAAGAGGAAATAAAGACATGAAAATAATGGCTCAAGAGTACACAATATCAATGTCAATGGTTTAAAGACCAGCAAGAAAAGGAAGTAATTTGTCACAGACAGTTATGTGTGTGCTCTGGATGATACAAATTTTTATCGACCATGCCTGTTCGCTCCCCTGATGTTTGTATTTCCCTTGTACAGTTCTCTCTCTACTGGCATACTATTACAAAAAGGGTTTTTCTGATGTTAAGATACAACACAGCAAAACAGCCTACAAAGAGAGTCATGCAGCACTTCCTTCAGTGGAATGGATCTGGAGTTATATGCATACATATGTATATGCATACATATATCATATGCCTGGTTTGCCTGAAAGGGACTGTGGTACAAGCTTAGGGTAGAGCAACCTATCCTTACTCTTTTGATGGAGAGCGATCATTTTGCAAATGAACATGCGCAGTGTGAAATAAAGGTATCAGAGTTTGGTGGAAACTCCGAACACTCATACACAGCTGATCTACTGAAAAACACAAACATTTTTTCCATTCACAAAGGGAAATGAATGCACGGGTTATATAAAATCTGGGAAAAGGAATGAAAAACAATAGAAAATGAGAGAGAACAAGGAATATGGCATTGTATGATAAAAGACCAATAATAATAATTAAAAACAAAACAAAAAAACTCCAAACAAACAAAAAAACTACAAATGCCAAGCTTCTTACTGAGAATCAGCAGTTTCTGCCTTTGAGGATGCTGATTCTACAGAAGGAAAGCAAGCTCCACTGAGAAAACCATGGGGGGAAGGAAAAAAATCAATAGCTGTCATTAATCAGAAGAGGAGCATTTAGAACTCCTACATAAATAACAAAGAAACTATCAGAATCATATCTCTACAAATTGCCTCAAAGATCTTTTAAGTGATCTAGGAACAAAAATTAATCTCCCAAATCATATTGTGGGATGAAAGGCAATATATGCAGAGCACATTTCCGTTCTTAATCATATATACAGGAACATCTGTCAGGTTACATGTTTCACCATTTGTGCTCCCTTTTCCCCTCATGACTACTCTTCACTCAGTGAAACGGCATAGACAAAGGACAATAGTAACAAAAAAAAATCATATAACTCATTAGAAAATAAAAGATGTGAGGTAAAGAAGGTCAGCATTTTAATAAAGGAAAACCTAGTCCTCTGCAAAATGCCAAGTGCACGTTCCTCCAGAATCTCTGAGTTCAGTAGCTCCTTCTTCTGCTTGCAGTACTCCTCCATTTCAATTTCACACTGAGGTTGGAGGGAGGAAGAATTAGGCTCTTTAGAGTCACTTCCTATTATAATTTAATAAAGGACAGAAATTCTTGCATAAATCATGCTAATGAAGCTCTCTTTTCCTTCCTTCTCCCCCATCAATTGTTAACTTAAGGAAAATAAAATCCACATCTCCTGTGAGAGAAGGCAGAAAGCACTGAATGCAAGCAAGCTCAAGGTCTTAATATATGGAGTGCCAGTGGCATGAAATGCACCACACATACCAAACCCTCCACTTCAAAACCATTTCACAAAGACCAATGCAGAGAAAGGAGTAACGATGGCAACAAATGAGTGGCTTCTGGACAGATGGCAAAAATCAGCTCTGGATGGGCAGGTACACATTGGTTGAAGCACCTTATTTATGAAGTGCTCCACTTGTGTCCTACCCATGGACACTGGGAAGAGATTTTCTCTCCTTTGGACTGACAGGACATGGTGTTCCTTTTGAGACCTTGTGAATCTTGGTCATCTTCTTTAGAACTAGAAAATGAGAGTGATGCCTACACTTTTCCCAGCAGAGTCCTAAATAACCTTCTAGGGCCCCCTCAAATGACAAATTCTCTGAAACCCTGGATGACATAAACATGACTGAAAAGTGAAAAAAGTACCACCTGAGATGTATAATGAATCAAACAATAAAAGCTAGAAGAAAGGTTAGGTAATGTCACTGGTCACAGAAAGACCTAAGCTGCTAAATCTATAAGCAGTTCTATTACCAGAGCTTTGAATGTGGCAACAATAATTCACTTCTAAGCTTCCTCACAAGGCACAGTCTAAAAACCATGTAGTCTAAAAGCCATGTAGTCTTAGCATAAAAGAGATGCATCTTATGCATCTTGTACATGCATTTCTTTAATGCATCTTTTAAAGTCAATCCTTAGCAAGTCAAATTTCTGGATAGCAATACCCGAGAAGCACAGGCTGCGTAACTCTCGAAGTGCTAACACTGTTTTGTCAGGGTTACAACACACAAATACACACTGTTTTGGATTTCAGCAAATTGTCTTTGCTTGGGATAAAAACCTGAGTTGCTTGGATTGATCCATTCTTTCAAACCCATTCTGAGTCTTTAAAGACTGCCATTTCCGGTGCAGCTCTAGTCCTGTGCAGAACACTTTAATGCCTGCTCTTCTTGGTGGTGAGCAGCCCCTTCCCACAGGTCAACATTAGGTGTTAGGATACGTGGATACCATTTCTCTCTCCAACCAGATTTCATGGGAGATGCAGAGTCCTGTCTCTTTAATGTAGCGCCCATTAGTCAAAGAACTGAAACTTAAAGTGATTTCTTTTTCTTTAGTGCAGTTCCCCAGTTACAGCAGCTTTAATTAAGGTCTTGACAGGGATTAAATCACCTGGATTTAAGTTGCAGCTCTGAGACTGTGCAAAGACTACTTGTTCTCTTTGCCTTAGCCTCTTCCAAAGGTAGAAAAAGGAAAGCAGTATCCCTTGTTTTAGAAACATTACTGGAGTAAGTTCATCAATGCTTATGATGCATTCACACACTAAGGAAGTGTCTGTGAAAAGTTCACCAAACTATAAGCTAGGAACTTTCCCATTTACAAAAGTCAAGCATACTGAAATATCAGCCAACCTAAACATTTAAGAGCTCTTAAATTCCTTCTTTATCGATGAACATCTGGAAATACTTTCCTTATGCAGTACTTTAGTGTCCATCCCAGCATTAAGCACTAAAGCACTTGCTTTAGCTTACGCTTAAGACTGAAGACACCAAAAGAACTATCCACATACCTGAAGAAAAGCAAAAACTTAATTGATTCACTGTATGGAGTCCTGATCTTCATTCCCAAAAGTAGGCAATAGCCTACAAAGTGTGATTATGAAGAAGACTAGATGACAAATATAAAACCCTGTTTAGGTATGATATCAGAACTCTGTGTATGAAACCATGATACAGTAATAATTGTCTTTAGGCAATACTGTAGAGTGAGGGTACATATTCAAATACTCTGCATCTCCAATGAGTACATAAACATTGCTGATTTTGCCATGAAGTATTTTTGGGGAATCCCTGCCTTCACAGTACTTCAAAACCAAACAGATCCTTTACACACTTTCTCTTCTTTTCCAAAGCCCCAGTGTAAGGCCATCACCAAAGGTAATATCCAGCACATAATGGACCAAAAGTCTGATGGAGTATGGCAAATCTGTATTTGTCTGGAGACAGCTTCCATACACTGGAGTACAGACGACTTTGGGAACAGTGTTTTCTCCTTTCTACTGTGTGAGAAGTGAGAACATACAAAAATAAGTAATAAATAAAATATTGCATATGTTCATGCAGTAGAACATGAAGGAAATTCTCCATAGGACTCTTGATATCTGCACTGGTTAATCCTAATTAAAAAAAAATATGGTGGTCACATAGCTTTGGTGCCATGGTTTGGAAAACCTTGAGAAACACGGAGGCAGAAGTCAGCTCTCGTGCCTAATCAGATACAGTATGTGAGCCATAACATTCATGTCATATGCACTTACTTAAGCATAACGAGCAGCGCCTCTGGCATCAGCATATTGGCAGTGAGATGAAACAAGTGGTCTGCACTTCACACTGCAACGTTACTGACTGCTCCTATAGTGATAGACCAATATAAATTCAGCAGCTACCACAGCTACTGAAAATAGGAGGAAAAGGGGAGAACAGTGCCAGCCCATTACAAGTGTAGCAACAGTATTAAAAATCCACCCTCAGAGCATTCTTTTCAGTAAATATGGAACCTGGAATAATTTACATTCTAATTCATTCCCTTCAAAATCCCTAAAAAGATCATGTGCCTCATTTTCAGCTTCTTTAAATCAGGATAATGCTGAATATGGAAGAGATTTATTTAAATCAGTCCTCACCTGCAAGGCTCTCTGTGAAGCTGGCACCTGGGAATAAGAGGAGAAGAAGAAAAACCCCTACAAAACACCTCTTCCTCTCCCCTCCTCCTTGCTCCAAAAAACCATGGTGTCCTTAACTTAGCCAGACTTCAGATGAATAATGCAAAACAAAACCCGCTCACCCAAAAGCTTTCTCTATCTACAGTTTCTTCTACAATTCAATTTCAGGCACTAGGCAACATCAAAAAATTTGCAAGACCACATTATCACACATCCTCAATATACAAACAGCAAATAAGAGCAATTAAATGGGGAGGAATGAATTACAAGATTTCTTTAGAGTACACAAAGAAACACAACTCAAAGCACATATCCACTAAGTCAACCTCCTCTGCCACCTTTCCACTGTAACACCTGTGTACATCAGGTGGCCAACTTGTTTTACAGCATTTAGGCTTCAACCACCACTTAACTCACCTTTGAACAAAAAACGTAGAAGGGCCAGAGAGACAGACAAGTGTCTGTTGCCCCTGTGCTACAACACACTTCCTCATCCTACCACCCTTCCCCATCCTCCCTGAAGCTCCCGTTTCTGAACAAATGCCCTTGACAAGAATAACTTTGCCAAACAAACTGGAACCAAAACATTCCCCTTTCTGCTGCACTGGTTCAACCAAAACCACCTCGCTCTTCCTCGCAGTGTAAGCATACATGAGAGGCAGAAACAACCTCCCTCTCGCAGGGAGTGGGAGAAGCCTCTCCATGCAAAGCACTATCACTGAAAAGCGCCTTGACATTTGGCAGCAGAAGCTCTGGGCTGCTGGCGCCATGGCAGTGACTGTCTGCTCTGATGTCAAGTGTGCATTACATCTTGTGCACACTTATCTGCACCACACCACTTTCAAAGGTTTCCAGGACTGCGATGGCATATTTTTTTAAACAGGTGTGGCTTGCTACAGCTGTAAAATGGACTCCTCACTTGAAAGCAACCAAAAATTACACAACATTCAAGATGGGTCAAACAAGCACCTCAGCCTCAAACACAGAGCAGAAATTGTGACAGGCACTGTATTAAAGAAGCAACTTTATCGCTTGATGATTATATGTGACAATACAGGAGTCCTTCCTTCCACCAGTAACTGCCATTTGCTTATTTTAAAAGAAGATAATAAAAGTGACATAATAAACCAAAATGCTTAAAAATTAAACCAAAGCTTTTTTTTTTCACTCAGATGTATAGAATAGCAAAGGAAAAAAAATTAAATAATTTCCTTAGTAATACAAGTAATATTTAAATAGATTTACTAGTGCTGCTCCAAACCAATGAATTATGAGTTTAAAACCTATTAAAATGTAATGTTTTTTTCCTGAGCTGAGGGGAGAGAGATTTAAATCCACTGAATTTTAATATTTCAGCTTGAGCTGCAGGAGGTAGAGAAAGTCCAAATGAACTATTCCATCAGCACCATTCAAGCGTGAACATTTTAATCAGTTTTACTTCCTTGGAGTTCTCCAACACAGTTTACGCTGTCATTCTGAAAGCACTTAACACAGAGGGTGTGAAAAACCACCAATGCTTGTTATTGCCTTCACAATTGATGGCAAATAATTTTGCAGACTTCCTATCATTAAAATGTCACTGCTAAAAATTGAGGTTCAGCATTTCTTGTGCTAAACTGCATTTTCTTTCAACACCATCACATACCTGTTCTGAAGTTTTTGGTACATTTATCTCTCCCCGTGTGATAAACAGGTATACAAGCAGTAGCCTCCATTTCTGCCTTACGACCCAACTGCAGAAAAACTGACTGATAAAATTCTCATAAAGTCAGTAGTTAATTCCTTGGTTCCCTTATTAAAACATAACCACATTCACACAGCATGTTCTGATTATACAGTATAATGGATTAAAAAGGAAAAACAAAACAAAACCAAACCAAACCAAAAACAAACCCCAAAACCATTTTAAGAGAGTTACACAACTCAATTTAATAATACAGGAAATGAAAACATCATTCCTAATTTGATTGTATTACTGATTTAAGGCTACAATTTGTGTGTTTTTCCAACAGTGTGATCTTGCAGATTCTAATTCAAAAACACGGCAGCTACGACACATGACAAGATCAACCAGCCATATCACACTGCTCATCCCAATACAACCAACCTGGAAAGGAGCTCTGGATGTGCACTACGAATTGCTTCAAGCAAGCAGGCTGTACCCTACCATCCATGGCAAACACTAGATGCAGAGCCTGGATGCCTGCAGATTCACAGTTCCTCCTGCACCATGCTTACAATACCTAGTTTTGGTTCAGTTTTTCTCCTGGCAGCTCTCCAGAAGAAGATAGATGATATTTAACTTGTTTCAGCCTGTCAACAGTTTTAAACTGAACATGACCTGCGAAAGAAGTCATTATAACTGTGTTTCATTCCATTAAACACAACTAGTTTATTGTCAGGAGAACAAGCAGCCTTTCCGGGTTCCAGGCTCACTTCAGTATTTTGCATTTAAACTGCACGGATCAGTGATTTGGTTCATTTACCAATGAAGATAGAATAATATCGCAAAGTTAAAAGGTACTTCATCAGATTCCAATACATCAGAGCACATTCATATAAACATACACGCATGTGAAACACAGAGAGGAGACATGATTTGTGCACATTCAATTCTTTTCTTGTGCCATCTGCCATTTTGGTAAAATCCATTTTAAACTCAAATGCAGGGTTCCCCTGTTTGAAGCAAAGCAGTTCAGCATGAGTGAGACGAACTGAACAGTCCCCCCCAGAGCACAGAGAAACTTAAGCTTCAGATGTATTTCAAAACTCAAATACTGCTTTTGTCTTCATCTGATATACAGCTCAATGGGTAACCAAAAGATGTATTTTTTTAAAACTGCAAAGTAAAAATTAACTTTAGATGCTTTTAAATTATCACAGGCTTAAAAGAATATAAACTCTATCAGAGTTACCAAACAGCAAAATAATATAAGACAACATAATTAGAGATACAGAAAAGCCATGATTTCTAATTACATTCTTTGTTTTATTTTTATTGTTATTCACTTCACAAAGTATGACAAGCCTTTTTCAGTCCTGTGCTATATTTGCAGACTCTCTTTAAGTGCATTACTGTGGGTACTCATGCAACTAGAACTCTGGCTTTTTTGACAAGTTGCTATCCTATTTATTATATTTTTTAAAAATTAGTATCTTAAAGATTGGATTAGATTACTTCTCTTTAAATGTGATGAACAAATAATTTTCTGTCCATATTGCTTTTGTTTCCTTAAATCTAAAGAGAGGGCCACACAGCATTTCCTAAGTCAACATAAAACAGGAGAGTGAAAAAGGCAGTTGACCAAGGTAAAAATCAGTCTTGTGAGGGAGGTGAGAGCTACATTATTTTAATGCACAAAACCAAAATTCAGATATTATGAAAATTCGAGGCAATAGAATTTCAATTTACTCAAAGGGATAAATTCAGACAGAAAAAAACAAAACAAAACATTTAGATCTGTCTGGTGGGGGAAGACCAACAGAAACTATTGCCAGTCTACCAGACAGTGTCTAGTCTGTTTATATTTATTCAATGCGGTTTGGTGGTTCATGAAAGCAGGATAAACTTAAATAACAAGTACAATAGCTAGTATCTATAACATCATATTTTACATCAATCAACTTAATTCCTTACTAGAAAGCAAATTGCTTTTTGCAGTCTCTGTAATACATAGAAAGGTGAATGGCAAAAATGCACACAAGTAGACTGACGTATTCATACACGTGCATGTGCATGTACACACACACAAAACAGGACATGCAATTGTACACACACACTACATGCGCACATGCAGCACACATAAAAAAACCTCTCCTTAACATAGAAGCTGACCTTACGCTACTTACTTTATGCAAAGAATGTTAATAGAAAGCAATATTTTTAGTTAGGTAATGAAAACTAATTGGGAAATTATTCATCTCCCACTCTCCCCACTGGAGCGTAAAAGACATACAACAAATGTTATTCATGATTCCACACGACTCGTTCCGATTCACCCCCTTCTTTCTAAGGGGCACTTCAGAGGAAATAAAGGTTACTCTTTTCCATTTATATCTTCTAATTGACTACCACTGTTTCCGTCTGGTCAGAGGGATACAAAATAGAGTTAGAAACAGCCTACTAACAACAAGCTACAATCAGACCGCTGCTCTACACTACTGTCAGCAATGATCAGAGAGTCCTGATTTCCTTGTTAAAAGACAGGGGCATAATTGAAGCAATATCTTCACTTCAGATTGATTATTTGGCGACCCTTATCCACATCTTCACTCAGCAATTTGAATTTTAATGAAAGTAAATGGAATAATTAGCATTTCAAAGTGTGTTTGATACACTGAATAAAAAAAAAGGAAAATACTTTTATGTATAAACTATACACAAAAGAAAAAGCATTTGGGAGGGCGCAGAAGATGGGAAGTACCGTTGTAGTGTCTTCATTAGAACAACTTAAACAACTGCTTGCACCAGCTGCATAATTATACATGTGAATAATGTGCTATTAAGCTGTGACTTCTCACCTTTATTTTATGTAGTGTGAACAGCCATGGGTTTAGTTGTTACTCTTTTCCTCTCCAGTTGTAAAATGTAAACAGTGTGGCTGCCCACACCCATAGAATCACACAGGGCTGCTACACCAGGCTAACATTGCTGCTAGTAAAGCTTTTACAGAAGGAGCTCCACATGCCTGCAGTTTTAGATGACTAGGAGCACAGTGCCTATGAGCACATGGGTGACAAGCTGCTTTACTGTTGATTTTGGTACTTCATTATTTTTATTTTAAAAAAAAGTAATGGCTAATTTTTAATGTAAAAGTAACAAGTGTGGTGAATATGCAGTTTTGAGCTATCACCCAGAGAAAGATGTGGGCAGCAGGCATGAGAAAAAGCCTCCCAAAGTGCAGTGTGTCATACGAAGGTGACCTATTAGTTAGGTTAGGAGACTGGCAGATGGTATGCCAAGGAAGCAATGTTACTTAAAAAGGACAACAAAAAGCAGATACTGACCCAGCTTTGGGGAGTGCATAGAACACAGACATTAATTACACTCTTAGTCTTGCCACAGCACAAGCAAAAGTTTTCAGGTAGTAACCAGCTGTCACGAAGATCAAGCTACTGTCCACAACTTCTCCCCAACTGATGGAAATGAGTTCATACAAGAGAGAAAGAAAAAGAAAAGCTATTTACAAACAGTAGTAGAGCTAAAATGGAAAGACCACATACCCCAATGATTGCGTTCAGTTCTGCCATGGTCACTTGCTTGGCACGCTCCACAGCCTGCACCACTTGTTGCTGGTGCTATAAATGAAGATCAGAAACAGAATAAAATTATTTATTTTCTAAATTACTACGCACAGATTCTTCATTTTATCTTTTTTCCTTGCTTTTCAAACACATGCAGGCCTTGAAATAACTGTTGTCTAACAGAGAGTCACATTCTATGTTGATCTGCAAGAGTATCAGGCAAGGAGTGGATTTCATTGCTTGCCAGCAACTGCACCTTTGCTCCACATAGAGCTATTTTACAACCCGTCTAGATGGGGAACTGTTCTTCATCTGTTCATTAGTACAGCGTACTCTTGAATTTACATGCCAACTTAAAAAATTTACATGCCACGAAAACTTTTAGATTTAAAAAAAAACAAACAACCAAAAAATAACCAACCCAAAACAAAAAAAACCCCAGCACATTGAAAAAGAAAGGCATGTTATTTTCAACAAGCATATGGCACCCACATCACTGAAGGATATACAAGCTATCCTTCTAGGTACATTTCAAAGCAGCTCAACTGTAAGAAAGAAATTTAAAATGCCATTCACAATTCTGTCAAACACGTGAAAGAGAACTAATTATTTCAATCCCCAACATGTACATTTTAATAGCTTTAAAAAGTCCATCAAAAACACATGGTCTAATTAACAACACAGTATACAAGCTTCAGTGGTTATATTATCTCAGTTTGAGTGATACTGTATTCCTGCAGTAAATTCAAAATTGCTGTATGCTGAAAACTGATTGATATTTATTTGAAAACATCAACTATGAATAAATAAAGGTCCTGATCTTGCAACCACATTCGTGTCTGTTTGGAGCTCCACCATTGGCACATTAATCTGCACAGGCAGCCTTGCAGGACCAGCATTACTTGCGACAAACTAGTGCAAGGGGGTGTCAAGGAGCACTACAAGTAGATTGTGTGATCTGCACTGGGAGTGAGTCATCGTTAATTTACAGCCACAGGTTCAGCACAGACAGGGGGGCAGAAAGCTGCATAAAATATGGCCAGGGACCTAAATCCTCATGAGTTCCTCCAACACAAGAGTAGGTGAAGAGCATCAGGAAGACTCCCTCATGAGCACTGCTGGGAGAGGGGACCATAAGGAAGGGCTCCACTACCTCAAGGGCTTGGCAGCCTCAGATTTGCCAGTTCTCAGTGCAATGCACAAACAAAAATGGCATATTCACTTACAAACTCTCTCCCATAAAAGCCCTCAGGGTGAGGAAAAGCAAGCCTAAAAATCCACCCGTAACTGTAAGAAATGCTGACTTCAACTATGAAAAATGGATAAATGCAAATAATGGAGGATGTGACTTAGAAACACTCCTGGAAGAAAGAAAATGGTTTTAAGGTTTGCTTGGTTTTAAGCGAAGAAGAATTAAACGAAGGAAATGGCAGGAGAGCAAATAACATACTGCTGCAAACAGAATCACAGGAGTCCCATTTAGAGTTTTGTTAAGCTACACTGCTAATGTAAACAAAGTCTGTCACTTACAAGCAATGTAAAGAACAAAAAGCAGGCCGAACATGAACAAATATGTTCTTGGCATTCAGAAGGAAAAAAAATGCAGTGGTGTATCACCATCATAGATAACCAGTGAAAAGGAAATTACGATACTCATGTCACCAGTTCCTGATGATGTATTATCATCTCCAGGTCTTCACATGTTAAGGATAGGTACAGCTTTCATCGATTATGCAGCTGAAAGCCTGGTGACATGTGGCTCTATATCACAGTATGATCATAAAACTTACACCACCATTTTCTGATGGAGGTCAGGCACACCAAAAATGGGTCAAAGAATTTTTCATCAAGGCATCAAAAAAAAAATCCCCAAAAATGGGTTATAAAAATCTTTAAAATTATTTCTTAAAAGAAAATAATTTACTGAAAAGTTTACAGTCATCTTTGCTTTCCTACCATTTCCTAGGCACTACTTTTTGCACTGAGGTAAAGAAAGGGATCTAACTCTTGGTTTGTATATATGTGTTCAGTTCCAACATTCATTTACTTAAATTCTATTCCCAGGGCCATGGGCAGGAGAAGAAAAACTTCTGAAGGACCTACAGAAAGTCAGCCTGAAAACACCAATATTATTGTAGAAATCATTCCATTTTTAATCGAGGTTTTGGAAAAATAAGTCAACTCCACAAGAGTCTGGAAGTCTTGCTTTCCTTTACAGCAAATATACAAAGACTGGATCTGAGAAGTATTTGGGAAAAACATTATTTCATTCTCGGTTGAGGGGAAGAGAAGGTGGAGTGGCAGAGTACCAAATTCTTACTTCAAGAGTTCTGCTGGAAAGCAGTATAAGACAGAAATTCCCCAAGCAGTAACACAAGGCATCTTTCACTGATTGTAATAGGTTTGGGATCAAGCCCTCACAGAGAGGAGAAAACCCATGGGCCTTGTAACACTGAACCTAAATTAGGTACAGTAGAGACAATTAAAACTCTCCTATTGCTAGCTGCTTTAACACTGATTTAATCTTCAGTAGTACAGTATGCAAAAGACCCAAAATAGATGGTCTGTAATTAGCCTCTCCATCACTTCCACCTCGTTGCAGGAACTGAGCAGGCTCCCGCTCAGCTCTCCGAAGCCTTGTGGAGGGCATGCCTTGAGTGACCTCACAGCTACTTTGAGTCACAAGCACAAACCACACACTCCAGTGGATAAAGACACAAGGAGGTAGAGTGACCCTGTGGCACGGAGGAGTTTGAAGAGCCCACCAGCTGCCCCCAGCACTTCTGAATCCAGGGCAGGCCAGGGGGGACTCCATGCTGCCGACCATGGCTCTGGTAAGGGGTGGAGATCTCTACAGGCAGAGAAGGATCCCAACAAGGACTGGGCTCTGGGCACTCACTGCAACCAAAAACCAAGGTGAGAGGGGCTGAGAGCCCAGGGTCCCTCTGAATGGGATGACAGCTGCTGGCCCAGCCTGCATGGGTGCACAAGGATGGACAGCTCCAATGCTCAACACATTCTCAAACGCCTTTCCCAGCCGGCACACTGGTAACAAGCAGTGTTATGTTAAAACCAGGCAGTACACATTAACCTGCCCATCAAGTGATCACATAGCAATTTACAGCCAAGTAAAAACAGCAACAACAAAAAAGAGCTACTTTTTACCCAACCAAGTATAGACTCAGGGTTGCAGCATTCACACACCTTTGATGCTAGCCTTCCTCTCCGCATAAGCAAATGACAGAGCCATTTTCTTCAGTTACAGGAAAACAGTGTTTTGCCTTGCATTTAACAGGCCAGAGCAATGAACTCAATACCCTGCCCCGCCTGTTACACAGATTAGTATCATTTCTCCTTTTTAACTTCTTCCCTGTCTCTTCTCTTCACCTCTTTTTGCCTTTCGTAATGACTGGTGTGTCTGCACTTGTCTTGTGTTGAAAAATCATCTCCTTTCAGTCTCATGGTGGGTAGCAAAAACAGAGACCAGAAGAAGGATGTAGGCTTTCTCACTATCACAATGTCTCACCACACTGCTTTGTCACCTAGCCCTGGCTCCTGCACAGGCATGGCAGCACAGTGGAAAATACCTGGGCTTTTTATACCATGTCAGAGCTCCCAGTGACTCCCAATGACAGGGGAGCCATGCTGACAGCAACTGAGCAGCCAAAATTCCCTCTGGCACGCAAGTACAGACACTGGTGTTAAAAACGCCTAATTCCAGCCTGTCTCCAACACTGCCAACAACATCCAAAGTAAAACTCACTGAACAATTCACTTTGCAGATGCAAGCAGGCTCTGCTATGTTTTATTCATGTTATTTTGTTGTCATATTATCTGTTTAGAGGGAGTACAGACCAGGTCTTTCTTAAGAACTGTAGCAGTGCCATTCTGAAAAGCCTGATCTAGAAACGGCATAATGAGATGAGGCTGCACCAAAAACACCGGTGAGAATCAGAAAGAAAACACACATTTACTCTGAAGTGCAGCACACACTTAGAAAATCCGAAGAGACAAGCAGGGTCACTGCATCCAGGCACCATAACTCAGACAAGACGTAACAGCCACTTCACAAAAAACATAAGAACATTATTAGCAATGTATGCATAAATCACTAATAAGATGCCTTCCTTGGTAAAAGGATTACACGTATCTGACAGCTTCCCTATACTGTTTCAGCTCTAGTCTGAAGCAAGTCTAAAATGAAGGAATGTAATTTTGTCTTTCAACCTCTCACATCTCAGACCAACAACTACTTCCTTTTGAACAGTATGTAATGACTCCTGCTCTGCTTCTGCATAATACATCTCACACTTTTCATCCAAATTTACTGAACTTTAGAAGCATCTCTAGGGAATGTCTGCACAGAGAAGAACAAGTACATTATGACCCATATCTATCTTTTGAAAGGAAAACCATCAACTAATATTGAAATCTTTGAAAGGAAAAGACTGCATGCAGAATTTCCTTTGTGTATGTTTGTTTGCATGTATGCATGCCCGTGCTTGGCACTTCTTTGTACTTCTAAGTGTATTTGACCACCTTATCATGCACGGGGAACTGAAGATCCCTACTAAAGAGCAATCCTTCTAGCTTGTCATTAGTTAGCTCACTGGTAGTTGGAAGGCAAAGTGCACCTTCCAAAAAAGTTTATTACAGCCTCCTCCAGCCTAAGTAATGCTTGCAGTGTGGCATATATACCTATAAGCAAACAATACTGTCAACAACTGTCTGGCTTCCCAAGCAGTTTTTGTAGGTTGTGCTGAGCTCCAAGTTGCCACAACTACATCATTAGCTGTAAATCAACAAGCTTGTGTGTGCCTCATGACTATAAACACAGTCAATATTTACTGAAAAAAAGAAGGTAACCATGATATACATCTATCTCCAGTCACACTGAACAAATACCACTATCCAGCACCTGAGGTCTTTCAGCACTTGATAGACCACAGAGTCCCACAGCAACAGCCACAGGTTGAAGCCAGCCACAGACACCACCTTGATCAGACAGGAACCAGCCCCAGCTTGAAAGCCGCAGTGTTATGCAAGTGTCACACACGTTGTGCTACAGCTGGTAAATTCAGTTGAGAAGTGTAAATTAGGAGAGGCATGATCTACGGCTTTAGACCCAAAATGAATTGCATCTTAGTGGCTAGATCATTTGATGATGTGAACATCAAACTATCTAAACCAGCTGCTGTATATCAAAACTAAGTTAACTGAGTGCTAACAACCTCCAAGTATTTACTTACAATACAGGGACCCTCAATCATCTTATGCAATAAGAACTACTTTGAGCACACTGATATCTCAACATCACAGAGAGGTGGAAAATTACTGTTGCAACACAGGAAGCCTGCAATCACAGCAAAAATTTAACACACATCACCTCTGAGGTCCATCTCATGCCTTGACCACAAAGTCACTCTTTTCTATTAAAACGAGAAGCCTGTATTTCTTGATGCTGTTTTTTACAGTCTCCTTAAGTTTGAGTCAGTGTAAAAACAAGGTACTACTTGAATGCATATGTAGGCAGCTTAGGAACTTTATTTTCAATATATGCTTAGATGATATATAGCACAGTAAAACTAACTGAAGCCTGGAGAAATCCTGAATACTTTACTGGATTGCCCCCTGAAACAAAGCAGGCACTAGTACACAGTAGGGTGACATATTAGAATTGCATCCTTTTCACGAGATCGCTAGTGATTTTGGCCAGGATTTCTTACTTCTAAGTGAGTTATCACAAGCCATTGATTCCTTACAAACTTAACAAGCAATAAGACAAGTTAACTTGGTGCTATTATGAGGCAATAAAGTTGCCATCAGTGCATGTAACCACTGCATTTTGTTCATTTTTCCCTCAGGCACAATACAAAGGAGCCTGATCACATTTTTCAGTCACTATTCCACAATTAGACTGTATGTGAAATGCATAAACAGCAAAAGTAAGCTGCAATTCCATTCTCTATTAATCTAGATGATGAAATGGAGAGACTTCCATTAAGACATTCACTTTCTAAAGACACAAATTAGACAGAAACCAAGACCAGCAGAATACTCAAATCTGGAGACCAGCTCTTTTGCCTCATCAGCATACACCAATGTAAACTGATTTAACTAAGTGTTTCTCCTAACAGAGGTCAAACAATTACTAAGATTTTCCTAGGCCTAATATGAAAACTGTCATGACCAGTGGCACTGTCAAGACACGTAGAAAGGTTTTTTTGTGCATGCCCTTTCAGTATCTCTCTGCTGTCTCATCCCCCTCTCCTCTTGCTACGTGAACTAAAAGGCACACTTTCCTCCACACAAGATGAAAATGTACATCAGCTTTGTGGAAGTGCTCCATTTTGTCTTTGTCAATGCACCCAAAACCACTGAAATCGTAAACTTTTTTTGACTTCTTCATCTCCTCTGTAGCCCAAAGAGCTTTGATATTGTGGAATATGCACAGAGGAGGAGCTGTAAGACTTGGTAAACACAATGTGCAAACAGGTGAAGGAAAGTGTATGGGCCACAGATTTAAAAAGCAGAGTCTCACTCTGCATAGCACAGAAGCCATATGAGAGTGTTTTCAGATCTAAAACTGCATAACTCAAAGCTCTGATCTAAAGCCTAACAAAGTAAACACCAGTCATTAAGCACACTGATGCTGTGTGCCTAAGCCCTCACTGGGTGGGTACTGTACCCATGACAGAAGCGGGACAATGTCATTTGCTAACTTTACAATTTGGATCATCTTAGTTGTCTACCTACACAGTTCTTCCAACTATTGTATTAATGACAAACTACTGCAACAGCTAAGTCCAGAATTAATTGTTCTCTATGATTAGCTTGATGGCCAAGACGTTGTTAAACAGTAATCAGGGCCCTTGGCTCATAGTTCACAAGTTACTGCATGCCATCACCACATGGGAGATTCTACCCTATGAAAGAAAAGAAGGAAGTACAACGTGCAGCCTTCACAGTGCTTCCTCCCTTTAAAGCAGAGACTTAAAACGTACCAATACCAGCTTTCAGGAGAATGACTTCAGGGCGATTTAGGTTCAGGACAGAAGAGCATGATGAATATGGAGCAAAGAAAAAAGAGACAGCTTGTGTTCACCTGAGTGGGACATTACTAACATCAAAGCTCTTTTTTTTTTCTTTATTTCTTTTCCTCAATTCCACATGAGTATATAGAGGGGGTGGAGGCTAGGATTTCCAAAGTCTAAGACTAAAATCTGTCAGTCACTGTGAACCAAACACACCTTTCTTCAAATGCCTTCTAAATCCATGTAATCCCTTTGCTTGTTTAATTGGTAAGAAACACCTACTCCAAGAAAGTACAAGGGCTGGGTTTGTGAAGCAGAGCAAGCACAGTGGTGTGACTGACTTGCATGCAGTAACAAAGTTTTGTTCAGCATTTCAGCTGAAAATAGTACCAGTATGAGCAGCAGTATACTGGTACAAGGTTTCTAAGCGTGTCTTCCCATGTCTTTGCCAAGATTGCAGCTTTGCCTGCCAAAAAGCTGCCAAGTACTCACCCTTGCCTTTGTTTCAAAATCATGTCATTTTAGTGCTCACTTTAGCATGAGTATGAATCAGCTTTACACCTCGTTTTTATATGCATAGCATATAAAACTCGCTAACTAGGTGTACAGAGATTTAGTAGCAGCCAAAGTACAAAATCAGCAGCTACTTGCTTTAGATTCAGGCAGGACTTGAATTCTGGTCACCGAGCAATGTAACTAGATTATTACACATCATTTAATTTCCACAAATCCATCTTTAGAAGCAGAGTACAGCAGCGCTCACGGACACTGTCAGGTTCTAGTTTTGATAGTGCTACTCTTGTTTCAAACACGCAGAGATACACACACACGTGCACACACGGAGTGCATTAGCTGAACACTGATGTCAAGCACACAGCCTCTTGTTTGCAGCAGGACGAGCATCTTGAAAAGCGATGGCACTTTATGGAACAACTGAAAAGGTGGGAGAAAGAGTCGCAGCATGTTCTCAGGCATGAGGCTTTACAGATGTATTGCACAGAAATATACCTTCCAGTTTCAACTTCTCAGCTACCAATTTTACTGAAATTAAACTGTGTTAAATAGATGCATGTCAGCCTGCGACAGCAGACCCCAGTCTCCAGCCCCTTTTCCTCCAGCAGGGTGGGGAGGGGAAGACATTATGCACTCAAGGTCTCCTTTCATGAACCACGCTTCCATTTTACTTCACACATGCCTGTGGCTTCAAGGCTCCCTAGCTAGCTCCCATCAACTTCCCCAAATCCCAGTGCCCCTCAAAGTATCTGCAATGCACTCAAGATAATAGCAGCAAATCATAATTCGGAGAAAATTAGTGCTTAGAGAAATTAGCTCACAGCAAGTTTCAATCTGCTGTCTGTATTCCCCAAATACACAGAAAACATAAAAGGATTTAAGGTAATAAGTAATCTAGGATGCAGAGAGAAAAAAGCCAGAAAAAAGCTGCTGTGCCTACTGTGTTGAACATCACTACTCGGTATACCAAAATGTGAGTTTCTGCTGAACTTTAATGCCTGCTGCGAAGAATGTAGCACAAATCATGCCTTTCTAGCATTTTTGAGCACCATCCTCTGATTTCAGACCGACAAAGTCGTAACAGTGAGAAAAACTGCATTCTACATGAGAAAAAATATTTAAAGAACTAGTATTTTCCTTAGCACATTACATTTAATTTCATTAGTATATTTAAATGATATTATAATAGAATTGGAGAAGTTAATGAAGACACAGTAATAACAGCATAGTGGAAAGTCATCTACAAGCACCAACAGATTCATAAAGAAATGGTCTCAACACGGGTCCCACTTTTGTAATAGATACAATGAGGCAATGGTTTAGATCAGCACCAGTACAAATGACTACCTACCTCTTGGGACAGGAAGGGAATGACTTGTGCACATATAGCATTCAGCCTCTTGACAATTTCTGCCTGCAAGTGACAAGAAGAAAGAAGTTCAATTATATAAATTCTCAGATGTGATGGTCAACCATGAACACAGAAGATACATTTGTTTGTTTGTCTGTTTTTATCTAGTCATCCTCTGGCCAGGACAGATTATCAAAATAATAAAAGTATTTGGACACAAATTCAACAAACGCTAGGAAGCTAATAATTTCTGACTAAAATGTTTTCCTTAAAAAACACAGTTCAGAACTGACACAAAGAAAAGTTAATTCTGATTACGCAATCAAAGGCAAAATATTGTGTATGGAACTAAACTCTCTCCTAAGAGGCAAAAAGAAGGATCATTTCAAATTACAGCAATGCCACTGTAAGCAAAGTGAACAAATAAACCAATTATTTCTATACTAACATTGCATATCACAAGAAAATTAGCAATACAGTATACAACTTCACTGATAATCATTCTACCACTTATTTTAGAAGGGTATACGGCAGTCTTGTATCATATTTATGCTGTTATCAAACCTGAGGTTAATAGTTGTTACTTTCATGTTGCAGCTGTGATCAGAAATGAATAATATACGATGTTTTATTTCCATACTGGAAATCAATTCTTATTCTGTGTGTTTAGCCTGCAAATCTCAATAGAGATGGAGGAGATCTGGAGAGATTACACAAGAATTACAGCTGCAGAAACCGACTATTTAAAGCCACATAAGACTTTCTTATAAATCATTACTTTCTTACAATAAACTGCAACCAGGGTCAGTTCCTCATTATACAGTAGGAAAGAATGCTCTTCCTCTTGCAAAGTCACTAACCATATGACGAAGATATACAAACTTGTGCAATTCAGGGTTCCTTCCTTTAAAAACAACCCTTCCAGCCTTTTTGCTATGCTGTCTTTTAAACTGTGAACACTTAGGAAAGAACCTATAGAACAAAAAGGCTGAGAACTAGCCATAAAAAAGTTAGAGCCACACATTAAATAAATCTAGATTATTACAGCAATGTAACCAGCAGACATAGCATGGGAGAGGCACAGGTCCGTGAGAAACTGACTCTGCCCCCTTGTGCGCATGGGGGATGCTTCCGTTAATGTATGCTGCTTTGCAGTACATTGTTTTCGTTTCTCTAAAATCCACCAAAAACTCCTGTAGGTTACATCTGTACAGTAACTTCTATGTTATACTGTCCCAGTATCTTCTCCCTGGTCTTCACTGTTTAATTAAGTCCTCATCTCGCTGAAGTTATGCATTTTAATACGTTCTTTACACTCATCTACTACACCTTTTCTGTTTATTTAGCAGCATAGGAACCCTAAAGGACACTTCAGAATACATTCTGTTCACCACAAAGCTAAATCACCTGCTAATTTCAAAGGTTTATATGTATCCTTAATATCAGATAATATCATTTCCACAATGCAAAACTTAACCCCTTTAAACAGTGTTCACTATACTAGTTGATGGAGAGATATACAAACTGCTTGTTACACAGAACAGTAAAAGTAACGACAACATGTGTGCATCTAAGCTTCAACCAGAGAGGCTGCATGATCCAATATGGCATTACTTCAGAAACAGTATTTGATAAAGGAATTGTACACTGTAATACAATGCACAGCTCCAAAGTACCTGTGCTGTTGTGGTTCAAGCACCATTAATGTAATGATTTCCAAATTTTGAATCCCAGACACACTGTTTGGCTTTTTTGGGATTTTTTTCTGGTTATGTGTTTGTTTGGGTTTTTTTTAAGGCAACTCCAGAATGCTTTAAAATCAAAAACTACATATCCTGCTCTTCAAGGCTTTTCCACGAGTCACAACCAGAGTAACTTGAGCCCCTCTGACCTGCCATTTAACACCTATTTGTGCCTTAGTAAAAAAAGGCACACGATGCTTTCCTCTGCTGCAAAACAACTCCTCCTACCCATCTTTAAAATGCCTTTTGCAACTTTATGCACCTGCTGCACAGCTCCTGGGGGAAGCCTTTGCCTTGACTGTGTTCAGCAGAAGACCACTCTCCCACCACAGCTACATTAGCTGGATGCCTCTACTGCACTGCTTAGGAATTGAAGATAAAACTGGCTCAAAGTGCCATCCAGGAGCTCAGTGTGTAATTTTAAAAGGCTGGTAGATTCATACATTTTATGGCCAGAAGGGATTGTTACAATTGTCTTATATGACCTCCTGAGTAACAATGGCTGTAAATCTTCACCAGCTTCCCCATCAAACCTATGAATTCCAGTTCAGCTAGAATATAGCTCAGTTAACAAAACTAATTTTATTCAACTCACTTTGAAGCGTTTCTCCTCAATTAATGTACTCAACCCCAGCTATTTCAAGTTATTTCAGCTATGATGTTTTTCTTTTGATCACTTCCCTTCCACACTCCAACAGAAGAAGTAATGTCTCTCTTCTACTGCTCTTCTGGACAAAAAGCAGTTGAAACGTTACTTCCTCAGTATTTATTAAAAAATTCACCTCTCGCAGATTCTGAGCCTGGGAAATATTAAGCTAAAAAGCCTCTTCAAAAAAGCTGTAAGTAACTAAAACCAGGTGACTGAATATGAGCGGTTACACAACCGTAATAAACCTCTTGATACCAATCCCACTGGAGCACAGAACAGCAAGTCTTTTCATATGCAGGAAAGTGAGCTGATGGAGACAGCACCCAGCTCAGCCTACGGAGAAGAAAAAGAGCTCACTAACAGCTTCACGAGATGCCAAGATGCTCCCTACCACCATTTCTCAGCTAGGCAAGAGGCTCACTAGGCCAGTCACGACAAAGCTGAGAAGCCCTTGTTACACCAAAGCAGGTGTTTGCACCATTTCCTTATTAAAAGAGTCTTCATTTCCCCTAACAATGAGCGTTCTCAAGTGTGTTGTTGTGCATGTAGTTATGTTTTATCACCCCCAACACTTGAACAACAAGGAAACAGCCCAACTGAGCAGCAGTGGACCACAGAGGCATGACATGACCAAGATATGGACTGCCTATCCTTAGAGAGCACAGGCAGCAGAGGGGTATGAAGGACAACACCATGTCCTTGCACAAATGATAGGAAGGACATTACATGTTCTGTACCAAAAAAATCTTAAACCAGGTATTTTCACATAGTAAATATGAAGTACTTTCTGCCTTGACACAGCAACTGTTTCTGCAATTGAGTGTACGGGATAGTATCACTGCAACAAGCCTGATAGTTCACTACAAAACACCAAAGAGAAGGCACTAGCCACTAGAAGCTAGTGAGCATGGGTTTCTTGCAATGATGCCCTTCAACTTGAAGATGTAGGTTAGAATCTTGGTAAACCTATTCCTACTGCCAATGGAGGGGGCCTGGAAACTCGTTCCTTGCGTATAAGGTACAAAGTCAGACATGAAACATGAGTCCACATTTCTATATTCATACAGATTTATTAAACCCTATATTTAAAACCAGTTTAGGATCATCTCTTTTCTTTTAGACGTTAGGCCAGTGCATTTTTCATGATCAACCTAATTGGCAGGAGAAGGAAAAAGTATGATTTCATAAAAACAGGCAGCCAATTCCTCACATGAAAAGCCAAAGTTGCCTCGGAAACACGGCTGCTTCCACGGTCATCTAATTTTGCCTCTTTTGTCCCATGGGACCAGGCTTTAGAGAGGCATAATTTATTTACAGGCCTTTCCACTGGGCTTCAGTTATCAGCCAATAATACTGTGGACACACACACTTCTAATGGCCTATGTTTTGAAACCAAGTCTAATCTGATGGCGCAGCGCCCAAACTCCTTTTCCAGCATAGCCATTAAAGGATGTAGGTTATTGCTGTTGTCACCATTGATATTTGTCATTGTAATGTAATTAGGGCCCTAAAATGATGCATTACAGCCCTTGGCACAGCTTCTATTAAAATCTTTTCTTCTGCTCACTGAACTGCGACCTGCTTTCTGATGAATAACAGACAGACAGCTTTAGGGTGAGGAGCAGACTCATCAAAGAAGTATTTTTCAGCTCTGGAAATAAAATAAATAAATAACAGAAGACAACCTAAGAAGAAAAGCACAAGGAAGAAAGGGTGGGCCAGGGGGGTGGGTGAAAAGAACACAGTGCATTTGAATTTCATTTGACCACTTGAAATTTTGATTGCATCTGATGAATCTTTCTTCGGACAATATACTTCCAGCCTGTGAATCACATGGATAATCAGGGCTCTAATCTGTTATCCATCAGTCTATGCCAGCACTGTAACTTCCAATCAAATGTATAGGTTATGTGGGTCATGCATCCCTGAACAACTACATTCATGGATATCCCATTTAAACCAGCACTGACTCTGAAATGCTGTTGTTAGGGTTACTGAATGTTATAACACTATTCAAAGCTTTATGAAAGCTCCTGATAAACAGCTGCTAAATTATTGCCTGTGGATACAGCATGATGCTCTGAAAGAGCATTAATGGCTCAATAAAAGGGCGATTGTTCATGCCAAAATATAAAAAGGATAGCTTTTGCTGCCATAGTTTGTCAAGTATGTTAACAAACACTGACACTTCTATTACTCCTTTTCCTAAACACAAAAGATGTTTGGTTTTGCATAAAAACACACCAACATGGAACCACAAAAGATGAGTGAGAGGCAGGCAGGGAAGGCTTAGGCTGGAATAATCTTTTTACTTATCTAACACAAGCTTGTATTGTTTTCATCCTTTGGGAGACACCTACAAAAGACACTACTTCGACACTTTTCATAGCCACTTACATGGCATCTTTTTTTAAAAAAAGAGAAAGATTAAATATTTATTAACTGCAATGTTAATGTTTTTTGTTTTGCTATGCATATAAAGAGACTAATAAAATAACTGTGCCAGAGTCCAATCCAAGTAAAGGAATGAAGACCCCTCTCAGTTAAGTCTCTCAGCATTAGTGCAGGAATACAAAATAAACGCAACAGCTTAGGTCCCCAATTCAGCCAACAAAATCTTTTTTAACACAGCCGATGGTTAAATGGTACTTAATTGCCTAAATATGCCAAAAACCTGACCTTTAAGTTCATAAGTGCCTATAAAGCATTCTGAAAAAATGTTCAGAAGACAAGCCTGTGAGCAAACCTCAGATCTCACAAGGTAACCCAGCCCCTGAAGGGTGCTTAGCAAAGCTGGTTCTTGGGGTACAACCATGGCCCTGCAGCTACCAGCTGTATGCAGAGGGGAGCATGTGACAGACCATTTGACTCTTGAATCCCTTTGAGGATGGCATCGTAGGGGTTTAATTCAATTTACCCTTGCCACACACACAGCTACAATAGCACATGGTAAAATATGAGAATGTGTTTAAATGCCGTGGTAAGTATTTTAGCATATGTCCAAATTCTTAGCACAGATGGGGACTAAAAGAGAAGCAAGAGTCATATAAACTCCAGATATTAAAATACTCAGAAGTGTTCTGATACATAGGGAGTTCAGAATCAATTTGTTGCTTAAAAATCTCGATTTGCATTCTTTTTTGGTGGAGGAAAAAAAAAGAATTGGGAATTTATTGTATAAGAACTTCAGGAAAATATTTCCACTATATTTCACAAAGTTCTATAGTTATTACAATTATAAAAAATTGCTGGTAAAGAATTACCACTGGAGGCTGTAGGTCTGTCAGTGGAATGGAAACAAAACTACTATATATGTATGGCTGAAATAAAACAGAATAATAAAACACTACTGGGAAACCCATTTCAGCAGCCAGTAGGAAAAAGAATATATGCAATTACACTTTCAGAAAAATAATCTGAAACAACTGTTATTTCAGGTTTAATTTGTTCTACAGAATGCAGCCTTTGCCAAAAAGATCAATCTAGTTTATTAAATGCCCACCAAGAACACATGCACACAGCCATAATATCTAAACAAGCATTTCACAAATTAGTGAGAACAAAAACCATTATTACACTGTATGAGACACATGTGATTTTGAATAAAGCAAGCAAAAAAGCTAATCTTAGTATTTCACAGAAAATTAACTCTTTTTTCATAAAGAAGAATGTGTTTTGTTTTAATCACAGACTGCTGTCTGGAAGTGCTTACTTCATTTCTACAGAACTGGAGGAAATACTGCAAGCCCTGAATATAAAATTTCTCCTTAGCCCTAAAGGAACGGCGTTTAGAAACTGAGCCACAAAGCCTCTAGTCTTCTAGTCAAAGGTAATGGATGGAAAAGTTCTCTGGTGAGAAACATACTAAACAGGAAACTTCTTCACTAACCCAATTCGTCAAGTTTAGGAGATTTAATCTGAGCAACGCATGTACAAGCTGAATGCAAGCAGGACCACCAGACTCTACCAAATAATCATGGGTACATACTGCACCTCACTTTCCTATCAACTTTCTTTACAAACATCCCAGCTAAGCTCACAAAGTACTGTAAACTTGATACTTACCCTTTGTAAGTTAAATATAGGTGCTTATTTTGCACAAAATACTGCAGACAGCACAATAAGCAGTAAA
This sequence comes from Mesitornis unicolor, assembly GCF_000695765.1. NCBI lineage: Eukaryota > Metazoa > Chordata > Aves > Mesitornithiformes > Mesitornithidae > Mesitornis > Mesitornis unicolor. The sequence goes on along the minus strand of NW_010174370.1, from coordinate 24,720 downwards.
TCAGAGTGGCAGAATTTTCAAAATCAATTTCCTTATGTACATCCCAATCTGTGGGCTGCTGAAGTGAACTGATAAGACACGGCTTTTATTTAATGTCTCAAGAACCACATGGAGCTCAACTGAGCAAGAAAAGATACATATTGAATCATTCATAATTAAGACAATAAAAAGCAAGTCAAGTAAGGTGACATATAAACCTGCTTCAAGCCTGTCACTTGAGGAAGCTAATGTTTTTTGTTAATATCAACTTCTACCAGCAAGTAGGGGAACAGAAATGCACAGCCTGGAGACCCCCACAGTCCTGCAGTTGTTCAGGCCGCCACCAGTCAGCAAGCTGCATCCTGCCCTGCCCGGCCACAAGCATCTGCAGGGCATGCAGAAAAAAGGCTACAAGTGGAACTTGAAATGGCAGAGACTGGCTTCAGTTTCCCTTCCTCGAAGGTAGCAGGAGACATTTGCCGAAAAAGCAGACAGAAAGAAGAACTGGATACTGCCACAGGAGGTGCTGTTTCCATGAGCAGAGCTTTGAAGTCCTCTATAACGTACTATCCCTTCCTCTACCAGTCATCCTCAGCACTTCATGGCAATATTTGTTCAGTGAATCATAGCCTCATAACATAGTGATGAGAAGTTTCCACCAGTCTCCAACTGAAGGAATTTGACTTCAGTTTAAAAAAAAACCCACAACAAAAACTTTTTTTTAAGCTTATAAACCTGTGGCATCCCACTAAGGCAGCTTCAGATCTGACTTCAGTCTTCCATCTGTCTCCTAACTGCAATTAGGTCAGAATTTCCCATTTTAATCTTTCTCCTAACAGCTGAAATGCAGCAGCACATGCACAATCACCACTCCCTTACTACTCAATTCCTTTCCTCACGCATCCCTCCAAAGAGGCTGATCACAGTTCTTCTGTGCCTGCTGGAAACAACACAAGTCAGTCTTAAGCCTGTGCTTGTAACTATAGGCATACAGTGTTTTTAGTGCTCAGTTTTAGTTTAATTGGATGCAGAAAGTCCTCTATTTATTTACAACACAAGTTCTTACTCTGTTTCTCAAGGGCAGCAGGAAAGTAGTCAGAAAGAAACAGTGCAGATCAGTAGTTTCAATGTGTACAACATGAAAAAATAATTTAAAAAGGTTAGTGTCAAAACCAGTTTTCAGTAGGCTAATGGTTGAGGTGTCCTTAACTGCCTCAGAAGAACATTAAGGAGGCAGCATTTCAGGAAACCTCTAGCAGGTGAACCTACAAGAAAACATGCTTTTAAAAATTACATATGTAGTGCTTAGGAAAGGGGGTTCTGATGCTCTTTTTTTTAAATGTTACCATGAAATAAATACTACAAAGGTTTTCCCTCTACAAAATGGAGCTGTCAGTGTCCACTTCTGATCCCCACCAGCATTTACCTTTCATCTGCAAATACACACAAAGGAAGACTCAGAAGTAGCTACTGGCACCCATTATCCTATATCTACTCTCTGTATTATGGCTACAGTGCTTAATGTGGAACAGTATGCTCCAAATGTTAAGCACAGAGAAGCTGATATGTGATCACAGCTGAGAACTGTGAAGCTGGTGCCAGACTTCCAGTTACATCTCCAAGGTTGACTGTTCAGTCTTGAAACTTGCAGAAAACACTGCAACCAACGGTAACATAAAAGACCGACAAAAAAAGAAGGAAAAAAAAAATTAGTTTCTCCAGCAAGTATAGTGCTGTTCTAGGTTTTAATGAATTATATAAAGCTGGGCAATAAACTTATAAAAGCGGCAATCAGAAGTTCCCCATGAAAACAGGAAAACCAACATGACTGCTGAACTCAACTTATTTTCTTCCAGATTCATTTGGAGGCCAGGAATCAGCCCTCCTGCATCAGGAACAAGGTCATTTCTTCTCTTCCATGTCTGGTTTCCTTTGTTTACCCACCTGCAGGTCAGCCTGATTCATTGATAATCATACTTGACTATGTTTGCTTCAAGAAAAGAGATATACTAGCAATCACCACACTGATCTGTTCCATGGATTTGTTAGGTCTGGTTACAAGAATTCTCACAGTATTTGAACACTTTGTCATGTTTCACCTTCAATCCCTCATCTCTTCTTCCTACCCAGCAATTTCACACCATGTGGCAAATACCTATCAATTAGCTTAAGAAAACCAGCAAAAAAACCCTGGTATTTATTTCAAGGAAATGTAGTATACACAAAGGAAACAACATTTTAACTCCATTTCCATTGCGACTTCCTGTTGTACCATGAAAATGAGCAATACTCAGGTGCAATTTCCATCAATTAAGGTAACAGATTTTTGTATTTGATACAATAGATAAAAATCCTGCCCCATTTAAGCTGGTACATAAAAGTGCAATTTTAACAACACCCCAAAAGAGATGAAAGAATAGTGCAGTGGATTTTATATCAATGCTATAATCAAGCTTCCATTTTGGAACTTCGCAACGACAAATTCAAATAAGACATGTTACTATCTCAATTTTTAAAACAAGTGTAAGTATGATACCAGTTAATTCTTTCTGAAGATAAATGAATGTTCCATACTTGGTGGTGGTATTTCATCAAGTCGCAGTTTCTGGAATAAAGTGATATCTGAAAATCAGATTACACTTAAGACACCATTCTCCCCTTCCCACTTTGAGAGCTCTTTTTTTTCCTCTTCGTTTTTTTTTTTTTTTCCAATCTATACTCAACAAGTGAACATTATCTAAAACAGTAACAGTGCATAAGTAGGGCTCATTTTTTTTTTACTCTGAATTTAAATGCCAGTTTCAACTTTAGGTGCTGACTCATTATTTCCTCATGCTTTGAGATGGCAATGCCACATTTCTACTAAAGCACCAGTGATGAACTTCTATACTGCAGCACCATATGGATGGGCAAGGTAGGATGAACCATCACCAGCCTTGTCACTTGTGGCTTACACCGTACTACATATGATGACACAGCCATTCCTTTTCTCTGGAATAGGTTGTCCTGAGAGTTAGAGGGACAGTACCAAGAAGCTGGTGACCGGACTGCATTCATCCAGCAACCAAAGACTGGAAGTTCCAGCACTTCACACATCTGTGCCACCACTCAGATGATACTGATACATATTCATATTTTTTAAGTAACAACTTAACTTGCTTAACTTAACAACAACAACAACTTGCTCAACAGAAAGGGATTCCTGATGCAGCAGAATGCTGCTTTCCTGAGATTGACAACAAAACAACAGTCTGTAGCTCTGACTTATACTGAGGCAAAAACATCGATATGAATTGCCATGGCTCCTAATTTCAATCACTGTCGATCGTAACTACCTCTGCTGAAAATAACTCTATTCAGATATTCTATTCTATTCCGCAGCTGGGGTTTCTTGCTATTTTTCCCCTAAGTGAAGGAAGACAAGGAAAGTACAAGTAATTCTATCCTTCAACATGTGAATATCTAATAAATGTTAGTTTCGCTAATGAAGTATATCTAAAATAATCAGGCAGTTTATGATTCTCTTTTTAACCTTCCTAAGAAGACTCATTTGCAAAGCAAATGCTAAGATATTTGTAAGACATGCATGCCTAACATGTTCAAGAAATTCACTTGTCCAGGACAGCTGGATACACTAAATACATCTTGAAGTTCAACTCATCTGAATGGCCTTCCCCCAGTAAAACTCCTGCCAGGACAGACTCTGAGTCAACCAACACTAAATGGTATTTATCTTTAAATTACTTCAGCATTACTGAAGTTTTCAAATATTCTTCATCCAAGAGGAATTTCAACTTAAAATAACTTTTTAAAGAAATATAAAGTTTAAGAAAATGCCATAAAAAGCAGAATAGGAGGCATGGACCAAAGGAGAGCTCTATGACTGGGAAATGTAGATTTCATGAAACCTTCTTTAGTGCTGTAACTCTCTGTGAGATCATACTTTGTGTAGAGAACTACTATGAACTGCATTCATTTCAGACAAATGCTCAAGATGCACCATATGTTAAGTGCACTTTTCATTATACCCCACCTACAGACTTTAATAAAAACATCTAGAACATGGAAAGTAGGTCAAATTAAGCAAATGAAAGGGGTAAGTAATAAACTCTATAAATGGATTAACCATGTGTTAATATCAACATATTTCTCCTAAAACGTGCTCTTATCAGAAAATGCATCCTTCAAACAGGATTCCTCCATAAATTCTGCATCCATGACTCCTCTGTAAAGATGTCTGGACTAGAAATACTGATTACTGTGATTACAGTTATGCTGTATTTGCCCTTGAGATAGAGAGAAGGCTTTCACTGTAGCTTTCACATGCACTTCAAACTGGCATACAAACAGGCACTAAGGACGCTCTCTCCCAATCCAGATACTCCTGCTCATCCCACCCTTGGGCTGCTAGCATTTTTCTGGGTATGTGGTGAACCAAGCAAAGAAATTACTCAAGTTAAAGCCCAACACCCCCCACCCCAATTTTTTTTTTTTTTAAATACAAACCTCATCCCAGATTCAATTTACCATGGAGTTAATCCAAATATGGGATCACCCTGGAGCACAAGTCTTACAAGGAGCACCTGAGAAAACTGGGGTTGTTCAGCCTGGAGAAGAGGAGGCTGAGGGGAGACCTTATTGCTCTCTACAACTACATGGAAGGAGGTTGTAGCGAAGTAAAGGTCGGTCTCTTCTCTCAAGTAACAAGTGATAGGACAAGAGGCAATGGCCTCAAGTTTAGATTGACACCAGGTTTAGATTGAATATTAGGAAAAATTTCTACACTGAAACGGTTATCAAGCACTGGAATGGACTGCCCAAAGAAGTGGTGGAGTCACCATCCCAGGATGTATTTAAAAGGCATGTAGATGAGGTGCTTAAAGACATGGTTTAGTGGTGGTTATGGTTGGATTCTATGCTCTTAAAGGTCTTTTCCAACCAAATGATTCTACAATTATCAATGCCACCTTCTGCCCACTTAAAGTGCAGAGAAAACTTAAGTCTAAGACACACAAAACCTCCAAGCTGAGACTTTTCATGAACACTTCTGGAGTTAGAAAACAAGAGCATGGTTAAAAGAACAAACCACAAAGCAGTACTCCTGAAAAGCTGCTCATCTTGTTACAGATACCAGTACTTCTCTAGGCATGGGCAGACACTCCGTTTCACTTCCTCCACTACCCAGCAAACAGGAGTATTCCTACCAACCACATCCTAAACTTTTCACCTCTTAGGTTAGCATCACATCTGGTTTAGCTGCAAGTTTTGACTCGTCTTTACAGCTACCTGTTAGATCATGTGGTAAACCAAATCACCAATACTCAATTGCTAAGTGACTTCAAAACAATAAATAAAAACCGTCGTACATTAGTGGTGGACATACTAGTTTGGCAGTGGTCAGATGGAAGTAATTGCTGTGGTCAAAACTGTGAAAAAAACACACTCATAAAACAATGTATGTTTTTTCAGTTATAGCAGACAGCATGACAGACAGCAAAACCACATTTCCATGCTTGTTTTTTGGTTTGGTTTTGTTTTGAATGATCTCTGGCTTTTTGCCATGGAGTAATTCTATGGCTTACCAAAATGCAGTCTCTGGGCTTGTTAATTTTGTATTTAGTTTGCTAGGTCTATAATATAGTCACCCTTTTAATCAAAAAGGTTTCAGGCAAATATTTATGTGAAAAATACTCAATCAAATCCTAACACTTTTGCCGACAAAAATATACAGAAGTTGCATTTATTCTGATTTATGATAATCTGTATTGCACAAACTATTACAATTATTCCTTTTCATAACAGCAGCTTCCCATGGCAATAGAGACTTAGTTGTGCTATTCTGTCTGCATTAGAAATTTGCCAGAATACAAGAAAGGAAACCTTAATATTATTGAACTACCTACTGACTGTTTGCAAACCTTTTTGTGCACAATCACTACCTGATTTTCACAAAGACAACAGAAAAGGCTGGGGGGAGGAGGAAGGGAAATATGTTTGATAACTAGATGTCCTAGTTTGAGCTAAATAGCACTAATTTCCTATTTAGTGATTTTACTTTTCTGCTCAGTCTCTTTTAAGTGGCTGAACTTGCTGAAAACTGGCAGCATGTTTTTCCAGTATGTGCTGCTATAACAATAAGCTCAAGGTCAATTGTCTCACCATGGGTGCCATGTCTGCGCCTACTTGGGGGGAGCAGACCCAAAACTGACCAACTAGGTACTCCATCCCACATATGTCATACTCAGTATAAAGCCAAGGGAGCACGAGGGTCTCGACCCTTCTTCCATCTTGGAGCCTTTCCATCTTGGAACCTTCCTTCCGTCTCGATCCTGCAATGGCTGAAGTCTGAGCAGACCCCTCTTAGTTCGTCTGCCTCTGATCCTGATTTTTGTGTTCCTGCATCCTGCTCCCACCCGCTGCCGGGTCCGGTCTGGGACTTTTAAAGTGCACTGCTCTGCAAAGCCTCTGTTGATGTATATGTCATTACGGGGAAGGCGGGGGAAGGACTTTATACTGGTTTTGTATAAAAATTTTTACATATTTTTATATATTTTATTATTTTCCTATTTACATTATTATCCTGTAGTATTAGTATTATTGTTTTATTAAATCTGTTAGTTTTATTTTCCAACCCGTAAAGTCTCTCTCCCTTATTCTCTTTTCTCTTCCCTTCTGGGGAGGAGAGAGGGGTTAATAGAGAGCATCTGTCCAGGGTTTAGTGGCCAGCCCAGCCCTAAACCACAACACTAGTGGATAGCTCAGACTCGACTCTGTGTGATCTTCAGTGAAGATAAAAGAGTAAGTTGGAAAATATTAACCTTTAATATAAATGGAAGGCAGTTCAAAATCACTGACTTCTTCACTGAAGTCAGTTTTTACTACTGCAACATACCATGTTGTGCAGGTGAAAGCAAGGGTAAGAGAAGTGAGAAAAAGTTTATTTTTTTTAACAGTCACCAACAGGGAATACAGTGACTTTACCATCAGAAGTATAAAATCAGCTCATGAACACAAACCTGAAGTTGTCTTAAACTAGCTGCAGACTGCCCAAAAAGCTGGAGAAATACTCAGCATGGTAAAGCCTTGCCGACTCCTCAGTTAGCAGGACTTGAGAAAGTCTGCTCAACAACGGTTACAGCACACTTGTGAATACTTCAGTCATGCTCTTGAACACCATCCATATGTACCAAAAAGCACTTTATCTTAACTCTGTATCTGTAAACAAAATTTTCAAAATAGATGCCATTTTCTGCCAATGTAGCCCAAAGCAATACAAAATTACTCTCAATATCCACCACAGAACCTGTGTAGAGCTCATCTGATACAGTTGTAAATTAAGCTTTCTCCAGCCCTACTGACTAAGCTAGACTGTACCCTAAGAGATATTATAGTGTTGCTAAATTCACAGCTGTTCTGCCTCCAAAGTTGGCACCCTTCTGAGGAAGGGTAACCAAGAAAGGTAGTGCCAAAGTGATGCTCAGATAGAGAAAGTGACCTACTTTACCATCTAAATCCCACTGCTTCACCAAAGCAGAAAATCACAGCAGTGTTTCAGCAGAGAGCATCAGATGTCAAACCTTCCTCCTATATTATGCTGAAGACAGCCCTTAGACGGGTATTTCTTCTCTAAAGTCCAACTTGTATTTATGCTCAAAACAACACTTACAGCTTCTCACACATGTGGGGTATTCACATACTGAGGAGTGACGATTCAGCCAAAGCTGTGATCCTCATTGTTGAATACTAAGCTCATTTGTATAATCTTTTGACAAGTCACATTGTCATCATCTTTGTTCAACCTCTGCAACAAATAAATCAAGAAAGAGCCTTGTACATATTCACTGTCCAATGGAAAGGTAAAAATTCAAATCAGATTAGAGACTGGGAAACTAGCCACATGAGATCTACACCAAGAGCCTACCTCAGACTCATTCTGCCTAGAACCAAGAGGCACAGAAAGGCTTAAAAAAGCCTGTATTTTCCCTAACTTTACAATGTATCTGCTTGTATCAGAGAATCAAGATCTCACTGTGCTGCAACCACTGCACATATAACAACATGCCCCATCTCTGGCAGTTGCTACGGTTTGGGCACGCAGGAAGAAGGTAGGGACATGCTATCACAAGGTAAGAAAGTTTGTTTTGGTTTACCGCAAAAAATCCCACACAGGTAAAAAAGCAGTATTGTCCCATTTTCCAGTTGGAGAACTGAGGCTGAGAAGACAGATTACCAAGGGCAATCTTCCTTAATACAAATAAAAGCATTGTCTGCATTACTACTGAAACGTACATCATTGGAGCATGCTAATGGCAGCTGGGATGGAAAAGGCAGCAGAATTCACATGGGAGGCAAAACGAGGACAAAACTATCTTGGGAAAGAGCACCCTGCCCCAAGCATCCTACAACCTAGAGAGATAAATACAGCCATTTCTAAGTGACTCTCATGCAATAATATCTCTCCCATTTCTTAACATACTGCTCTCCAAAAACTTCTCTGTGGTAAGGGTTATGCTTCAGGAAACAGTATTACTTCCACTTCCCAGAGAACTGAAGCAGCAAAAGCCAGGGGTGAAGTCTCCAGAAGGTATGTAATGGGATTTTTAAAAATGCCTAAGCAGACTAGACATATAATTCAGGCAGAAAGTCAGAAGCAGACAGATGCTCAAGAAGACTTTAAAGTATACTTAAGCACAGGGGGGCACCTACCCATAGACACACAAATGTACCTTTACATCTTAAAAAAAACCCCCGCACATCAAATATAAAGGCTAGAGCACCACAAGAATTTAAGAATTAAAAACTCAAACTACAACCTTCATCCCCTTGCCTTCCCTCTCATGAATGACGCAGTGCTGAAGTCACCAGAAATTCATTGGATTCTCTATTTCCAGCACAAAAGCTCCCCATTAAACCTGCCAAGTCCCGTTTCCAGAGACACTCAGAAGAGTCTTTGGCTCGACAACACCAAGCGCTTTGGTACCCAGCTCACAGCTAAGCCCTGCAAACACCCTCCCTCTGCAACTCCTCCAACTCAATGCTTCTCCACTCATGTCCCCCAGGGAGCTGAGAACCACTGCCAGAATTATTTCCACATAAAATACAGCAGCAGCACATTAAAAAAAAAGGAG
>NW_010174370.1:0-15582 GCF_000695765.1 Mesitornis unicolor | reverse complement strand
GGGGGGGGGTGGGGAACAGACTTCTGTGTAACAGCTTAGTGGTCAAGAAGTTTAATCAGAGTATTTTATATATTACTTCAATTCTTTATTTACTTCTCCTTCCCAGCTCCTGTGGGAACACCCTGTCTAACAGGCTTCTGTGAACTCTGAGAAGGAAATATTCCCAGTTCTTCCACTGGAGAAGGTAAGTCCCTTTTCCAGTTCTTGATCAGAATCATCACACATGAAAAACAACCATGAGCTAAAACATGCAGATGGGTTTGGGGCAGAGACTGGAATCCAGCACAACTCCTTCCAATCATCCGGAGTCTTCCCAGGGCAACAGCACAGCATGCATTTTTCTCTTCTTACAGCTCTACTGAGCCATTAAGGACCTCATACAAATCAGAAACCTTTCTGCTGGATATCCCAGTCATTCTCCTGAGAGAGAAGAAATGTGGGTCTCGCTAGCAGACAGGAAAGTAGATGAACTAAGATGAACAAAGAGTGTTGCCTTCTCCAGCTTTTTTGTTTGTTTTCTGTTATCTGAATTATGCTTTTAAAAAACAGTTTGGGTGACACTGCTGAGACTACCAAGACAACGCAGCATGTCCTGGCAGCAACAACTTGGGTGTTTCAGCCTTCATGCAGTGAGAGATTTAAGACACCTCAACAATTTGTAGGTGACCTCAAGATTTCCCTATGAGCAACCCTCCGCACACACTGGTTTTCTTTGGCTTCATGCTGAATCACTTAACTCACCCCACACACCTCCAGCACCGCTCTGCCCTCGTTCAGCTGGCCCTGCAAAAAGGGCACAAAAGCAACTGCAGCATCACTTCTGTCTCGCTGGAGACAGTGGTCAAAGCAGCTTGTCCAAGGTCTCACAGGAAGCCTTTGACAGCATAGTCCAGAGACCTGCACCTGGATACTCACAAGCCCCAGACCCTGGTGGCTGCATCTCATCCACCTGGGAGCTTTCTGCTTCGCTTAACATTAATACAGAGAGGTATTTCCTGTGTCTACAGATTTTCAGGCTCTTCAGGTTCTGTCGCAGGCTTAAACAAACCTCATGACCCTTAATACAGTGCATACTTACAGCAGCATTTTTCTTTGAAAATGTGTAAACTAAGATTATGCCAGGATTCGTCTCACCCACACAAAGAGAATTGTTAAAAATCAGTGCTTTAGAAGAAATACACACCTGACTTCCAGGCAGAAAACAGAGCTGAGTAAACAGCAACTAAACAAAGAACAAAATATCATTATTTCATACATTCACAAGGTCTGTATGTCAATTTGGCTGAAGGTATATTTGAAAAAAAAGATTGTGTATGCAAAGAAGCTGGACATATGTATCTGCAAAGGCAAGTCATGTCTTTCTACAGAGGAAATTTGCCATTAGTGCTGCTAATGTTTGTTTGAAAAGCATCTTGTATACCTATTTTAAAACTGATCTTCGAGCAAAAACTTACAACCTCAGGAAAAAACCACTCCATATGTATGCTCTTGTACAATCTTGTGATGCTATTGCTCTTTACATCTCTCTCTACATGATCAAACCTAAGAACAAGGTCATCCTCAGTCAAAAGTGGTTTTAGAAGAAATGTCAGAAACAAACCATTTCTCAGAAATTTCCAGGATGCCACATGCACAGAATTGTAAGACTTTTTCTTATGCTGCCAGTGAGTGAAACAGGACGCATGTTTTGGTGTGACCAGGCTGTAGAGATAACCCAGGGAAAGTTGTGAGGGGGAAAAGAACCAAGTGTCTTGTAGAAACACGCATGAAAAATGTCTTTCCCCTCATGTTGTCCACATAAAAGGCACATTATTAGCTTTGTTTTCCTTAACAGCCATCTCTAGCAGCACATGAAGCAGAGAGTTGGAAAGAAAGAAGGACTTCTTGAAAGAATTAAACCAAGAGCTTATACAAAATTTACTTTTCAAGAGTAACACCTCCATAATTAGACATGGACAAATACGTAACAAGTAACTCTGACATAATAAGTCCTTTGATGTCTGGAGAAGTCAGTGTCTCTTCCACCAACGTTTAAGAGCAATGAATAAGCCAGATACTCTCATCAATGCCTATATTTTGTTGTTCTTGTAGTTGTCATTGCTTAGGACAAGACTGAGAAATAAAACATATAGTTTGTCCCCAAAATTTAAGAAGCATTGATAAAAACTGTAAATAAGCAACATGCTCAGACTGCAACAGCTTTCTGCAATTAGGACAGCAAGCCTACCAGTTAAAGTGAGTATAAGAATAAACAATCTATCCTTTGTTAACACACTGACACAAACATACAAGGTGTATTTTATATGCAAAGTCTTTCCAATCTTTTTGTGTTGTTCAAACACTACAGACAGATATTTTAAGAGGCACCTACTTTGCATCGAGTCACATGCTTTATAAAATTACAGAAAGCAGACAGTAGTGGTGTTGTAGCTGACTCTCTTACACATCAGCACAGTGCCGTCTTTCAAAGGGTGCACTATGAAAGTAGATGGTTGTCATACAGAGTGAATGGTACCGCAGGGAAATAGGAGACGTGAGAAGAAAACCAATTAACGAGCGTCCTCCAATCGTTCCTTGTTCTCTGCCTCCTCCCTCAAACCACTAATCCAGCACAACCATTTTGGTCAGTTTGGGCCTTAATTTCTTTGCTTTCCTTCTCCAAATGCCATCACAAGACCAAACCCCTACTTCCAACTTCTGTCTCCAAATACAATTAACAGAGTAGCAGGCAGGAGAACAAGATACTCAAGTATCTTTAGTGCTATGCCCTGCTAACCTCTGGGGCATAAGGACAAAGGAAATCTTGTATCAGTTAAGGCACTGCTAGACCTCATTACACAGCGGATAGAGGTTTGGAAGGAGTCCTCTTGCCTCCATGGCAAATAACATTTATTTAATATTCTGTCATTCTCTAGAGCCTCTCATCTACATCCATCATCATGGACATTAACAAATTAAATCTTAGATCAGTCCCCATCATGTAAATATCATCACGATTTCACAGAGGGAGACAGAGGCACAGAAATGTTAAGAGATTTTTACAAAGTGCTACAGAGTGCAAGCTCGCAGTCAGAGGAACCACAATTGATAATTCCTCACATGCTTTACATTAAAAATGGCCTCTTCCCCAGATCGGAGGCAGTCAAGTCCGTGGGTAGGTATCTGCAGGTATCCAGAGCAGGAAACAGAACCGATACCAATGATGACTCTTCTCTGTAGACTCACAGTGCTTCATGAAGGATGGGTACTGAGCTCACACCCCTTCATCTTCAGCTACCACAAAAACCCAGCAGAGCCCCACATCCCTCTCAAAGCCAAAACCATGACATAGCTTGGCTCAGCTGCAGGATTCAAATGCCTGTGTGGACTCCACACTGCTACCAGCTACTTGGCCATCAAGTAGTTAGACAGTGGCTTGTCCATCTCACAGAACATTAGGGATTGGAAGGGACCTCAAAAGATCATCTAGTCAAACCCAACTCAAACCCAACACAGGATGTCCCAAGGCAGACAGGAAGCCAGTCAGAGACATCGCCAGAGCTACTGGCAGAAATCTGGCCCTGCACAGCCCTTGGTGAATTGGCTTTCATGAGAACACGTGGACAAGCATTGCCAAGTCCAAGTGTGCCCCATTCCCCAACCCTTAGCTGGGCTGCACTACAGTTACTTTGTCTCCCTTTCTTTTATTAGAGGAAAGCTTAATAGGAAAATAACACTGTGTTTTCAAAACTAAGTCCAGAAATGTTTCAGCTACGAGGCATGGCTGAAAACTCCTTATTCATCCCTGTGAAAGGTTAGAAATGGGAAGACATGGTTGTCCAAGATAAAAACTTTCCTCAGTGATTGCTCCACTTTCCCCATGGTTTTAAAAGGTAAAAATTGAATCAAACGCTAAATAGGAGTAATGGGTTGACCATCAAACAGAAGTTACTGAGGTAGATGGGTTAACCGAATATCCAAATATTTAAACCTGGAAGCTTTCAGTTAGCTCTCTGCATTATAAGAATATGCAAAAATTAAGTTCCACCTCTCCTGCCAAGGAACAAAGAGACACAAGAAAGAAAATAAGTGATCAAAATGCCACCTTCTCCCTCAACCCCCAGGTAAAAACTCACTCCAATTTGCGCTATGATGAATTTTAAATAATGCTGTCATGTTAATGTGGTAAATGACGGCTTCAGTCATTGGGCAACACCCTGCAATCCAGACTTTCCCAGCACCAAGGTCTGTGCACCATCACGCAAGCCTCCTCCCAGACACTGCAAGGGGGTACCTGAGGATCACACTACTGGGCCAGCTCAGTGGGCTTCAGGTTACCAACTCTTCCTTCATCCTCTGCTGAGCCTGTTGTTGTAACTCAATGGACAGCTCATAACAAGTTTTGAAGAAGCTCTCTGCCTTGACGACACAACAGATCCAGGGTAGACCTTTTTACTCTTGCTCTTGGGTTTAAAATTGTCAGTGTTAAACTTTCTACAAGTACCACAATGCTTTATAAAGTATTTGCAGAGAACATGTGTTGGCCCTGCTGTCTTTTGATTTGTTGACTTTGGGTTCAAAGTTGAAAAAGACAAGGGGAAAGCAGCCTCTTGGCTTTCCAAAGTACTCTTCTGCCAGTAAATTGGCATCACTGGCTATGCCTAATTGAAACCTAGCTGATGTCTTAACAGCAGTCTCACTGTGCCCTCTCTACCGTGCTACTTCATCAGTGGCTACTCAGTCCCAGGAAAATCACTTCTCTCTGGGGTACACCAGGATGGACTCAGAGAGGGTTTTTTGCATTTGCAAGTTCTCCAGACAACCAAGATACTAAGCAAAGTCACACACATAAGCAGACAAAGTAAATACAAGAGAAGTTTATTGTATTTAAGATGGAGGAAAGAGTAGTATTTTAAAAAATTAAATGCTCTTGGTAATCATACACAACATGCACACAGTAGACAACACGACACATGCCAAACAAAACCTAGTGACGGGACCTATTGTTATGCAGATTGTTTATAGCATGAAGGGGACAGATTCTGACTTCCACTCAACTGTGAGATGCTCTGCAGAGGTTTTTAAGCAAACACAAGAAAAAAGAAAAGCACATGTTCTCATTGCCAGTGTTCCACATCCCAAACATAACAGTGAAAGGTTTTTCTCCTTTGAAGAAGTTGAATCACATCCATCAAATGTCAGAAACCTCTGGCAGTGTAAGATCCTGCAGAGAAACCATTCAAGTAGACCAAAAGAGGCTAAGTTAGAAGACTTCCACTCAAAACCATGTCCTGTGTTCTCTCTCCTTCTAACACAGAAAGGGAAATTGCCATCAGCACATCTGTGCCATTTTACGATATATAATCCACAAAAACTTAACAAGAAATTCCAGAAACAATATAGAATCATAGAATAGAATCATATAATTGCTTATATGTATATGTATATTCATACATATATTATATGTAAAATATGTATACATTTTTAATTTGGTAATTTTTCCTAGAAGAGTACACCTCACACATTTTCCGAGAATAGGAAATTATGACAAAAGTTTCTAGCTGTATCTTATACTCAGCTCCCTTTACTTTATCATGAATCTTAGGACATTTCACTCCCTACTAGCAAAAAATGATTATGGAAGAATACTGGAGGAAAAACTAAGAAGCATGAGCCCAGTGCGGTTTGAAAGCTTAAAATTAGAAGGGAAATAAAAAGAACCTAAAATTTATTATTTTTATCTCAGAATTTATTTTAAGACAATCTCATGATTTTCTGGGGACTGGCATGATTTAACAATTGGAGTTGGAAATACAGCATACCATACAAATACATAACCATAAAGAGACCATTTCAAGTTTACTGTGGGGACTGTAACTCTGACTTGTCTGACATTTGCACATTTAAACGTCTTAGCCATAATACCACAGTGTTCAATACGAGAGCCTTATGTACCTGTCCTGGGCTAGGAAAGATGAATCCTTATGTCTAAATCCTATCCACACACACAGGAAAGCACGATTTAGAGTTTTGTTTACTATTCGTGACATATTTCAGTTATATTTAAAAAACATTATTTAAAAATAAAGCTGTGAACACCTGCTTTTGACATTATGCCAAAACGCTTCCTGCTACACTGAACTAGAAGAGTTAGTGTCACCACTAAGATAAACAATATCAAGGGAAAAAATTATAGAAGTAGTACTTCAAGGTATCAGTGGAATTGTAAAATATCATCTCAAATCAAGACAAAACCTGTAAAAATATACAGATAACTAGAGAGACAAATAGGTATTTTTTAAACCACTTCATATTTTTGTCCTTGAAAGTAAAGATTAATTTTTAATTCAAACATTCAATTTCTTTCATAGAATTGCATTTCATAAGTATAGATAGGTTTGGCTCCAAGTATATTGTCACCTGTTAGTTAATGCAAGTATCGGTTTGTACATCATGTGTTTCACATTATCATCTTTGTTCTGCTCTCGCTGTGCCTTGTGGCTAAATAGATTTTCTCAAAGTCAGTGGCAACAGATGTGCTCAATCTGCAGACAGCAGCAGAAGTGACTTCTGTAACAATTAGAATCACACTGTTTACAAACTGGCCGGTATCTGTGATAAACCCAGTTCTCTATTACATCCACAAATCGTACATCACGTCTTCACATTAAAAAAAAAAAAAAGTAATTGATAACTCCAAATTCTCAACATTTGACAGCCTTGGTGTTAGGAGTCACAAAATCTGTTTCCTGGCTGTAATGCACTGCATTCCTAACATACACTGTGATTGACCTGTGTGAGCATTCCCCTCACTTTTTGTGGCACAAACCAAAATCAGAATCCCTGCCTCCAGGAGCTTACAATCCCAGTTACTTCACATGCCTGAATCCTTATGTTTAAAGTTATTTCAGTTGCCAAGCTAAACAGCCAAACATTTTCAAGACAGATTTACAATCGCCTCTGCAGCCTTAATTCTACTTTCCTAATGTCTAATTTGTGCACTGAAAGAGGTCCTCTAGGAAAACTGGTAATGAGATCAGTAAGTGTATAACTAAAAACTGCACCATGTTGCACATACACAACAGGGCAGGATCAAGCTTACACAAATGCTTTAAAGCTTGGGCATCCCAGCATCTGGACACTTCACTTTGAAACCTATTCACTAATTAATGTTTTTTCCTGGGCTGAACAACCTCGGCATTTCTTTTTTTGCACAAAAAGGAAGGCAAATCTCACCACACAAATTGGTGCAGAAGTTACCATACACAAAATGGTGACACAGCTTCCTTCTCCTCATGAGCAGTAAGTTCTGATTGTTCAGCAGAAGCCTCATGTCAGAGTGGTATTTCTAGTTGTGCTGGACAGAGGTCCACATCACCTCTCCCTCTCCCTTCTCTCACTACCACCACTACCCAAAAGGGGCTGGGTGTTCTCACCAGAATGGTGTCCCTTACTGCAAACAGCAAAGGTGATGGAGTTTCTTGCATTAAAAATAAATAGAAAAATAAATTTGCAATTTTATTTTAGGGGAAGGTGTTAGGCACCCCTAACCACAAGGTCACTGCTGGCCCCTTCAGTAATTACAAGCAGGCCCATAAATTTACACAGTCAGTGAAGCAGCCTCACGGCAATTAGCATCTTTCAAAGGCAGAAAAATGCTTTTATGTTTAAGCACTGTAGAGCACAGTCTTCTGACAGTAAAAACAGAGCCTATGTCTTAATTTAAAAGTTTGCTCAGCATGTTTTGTGCTATGTCCTGCGTCTTAAGCATCTGTCTGAATTGCCAAAACAAGTGGGGGGAAACGACACGTTGCTTTGCTTTGCTCAGGAGCAGCAAAACCAGGGTGCAATGGAAGTTCCTGTCCTCATGCATGTTATCCTGCAGTTGCAGGGGGAAAAGTTATTTCAACAGTAACTGGTGGGGAAGTGGCAACAAACTCCCCAGTAATTAACATCTACATGGTGAGGAAATGAAAGCATGTATTCTTGTTTCAGAACTTAGCAGTTACTACCAAGTAAAAGGTTTCTGGTTTAACTGCAGAATAATGTATTTTCTAACTTTTCATGAGCTTCTAAGCTTTTCTGCTGGGTTTAGAGGCTAAATAACCTAAAACTGGGACAAACAAGCCTCAGTTGTCAAACTGATTTGACAGCCTATTTTTTACGTTTCGTGACTTTGATGGAAAAGCCACTTGTTTTTCTTTTCCTCCTTAATAGTCCTGTGTGAGCTGCAGTCTTCAAAATTTCACTTCTAATCTTTTTCATTTTGAAGTTTCCCAGTTCAGTTCTGACTACACAGTGCCTGTATCTCTATTAAATCTTTCCTACTGTTTATAATGAAGAACAAATTCAGCTGGTATAATTTTAGCTGGCTCTCCAGCTATTCTTCAAATGGAAGACAATATACACTCTACTAGTGACTGTGTTTAAAAAAAAAAAGTGCACAAATGCATGCACACACAATCACACCAAGCCAAATCACTGCCAAAAAAAAAAAAAGAAAAAGAAAGAAAAAGAGTATTTTTCCATTACACAAACCAATTCTCTGTGATATATGTGTTTTATGGCCATGGAGACGAAAAACGGTCAAAACTCTGCCCTAAATTAAACAAATTGATTCCCATCTTTACCCCTTTACCAAAATAATTTACTAAGGCTTAAGAACCAAGCAGACTCAAGGCTGGGATGTTGTACAGCCCACACAGTCGGTAATAAATCTCCCCTTACTCTCCATACTACTTTCTTAAATAGCTCACTATAAAGCCTCAATCTAATTAAAAACAGCTTTCTCGGCAACAGCGGCCTTGATTTCACTTATTTACACATTAACTGCAACCTCCATTTGGCCAATCCAGTCTATTCCCTGTACCACGCAGGGACTTTTATCTGCCCTGGACAGCATTTTCTCCAGCAGATGAAGTAGATGCCGATTGATTTGCTGTCGAGCATGGTAAATTAATAGCAACAAATTGCTGAGGGCCCCATCTCGCTGCTCCACCATGCTTCGGCAGTTTTGCTTTATTTGCTCCATGATGGGCAGCAGTCAGGCCTCTTCAAGTCAATTTCTTCTTAACAACCTGCAATACTTTTCAATGGTGAAAATAGAGCCGTTCCTTGTAAGTCAGTAATCAATATCCTATTGCCCTTAGAAAATGCTAAACAAGCAGTATTGGCAATCCACTTGGTACTAGAGGGTATCAGATATAATGCAAATCCATACTGCTTCCCTCCTCGTAGTTATTACAGTTTGCTAAAAGGTTCCTAATGCCATTTATCATCATTTACCATCGACTACTGCAGCTATGATTATATCCTATTAGCTAGCAGAGCCCTTTCATTTCTATCCAATTAATATTTTAGCAACACTCAAATGGTTGTTGCCCAAGTCCTGTAATAAAATTTACATGGATGGGACTTTTTTTTTTTAACTGTGATCTTAAAAAGTCATTTCATTTATTTTTTAATACTCACTTTCTTAAAAGACCTGAATTTTCTCTCAAAAATGCTGAAATCCAACATTCTAGCATGTGAATTAGTTCAAAGACAGAAGTCTAACGAAAAGGAGTGACTCAGAATTTATGTATTGCCACCTCAAAAAAACAATCAAAGTAAAAAGTGAAGGCTGTATCCTATTTATGCTTTCCAGCAGTCCCATTCACAAATATCTGTTGTCTGTAGCCAAATACAGACACTTAAGTGATAATTACAATTCTGAATTAAAACCTTCAGCAAGCATGTTTAATTACAGCAATTTAAATAAACTGTTTACCATAACATTAAAACAGCCTAATTTCAGAAATTAAACCAAATGACCACCATCACCAAGCAGCAACAGTATATTAGAAACACAGAGCAGCACGTCAACTATTCATTCATAAACTATCAGCTGAGCCTCTTAAAAACAAATGTTAAAAAGCAACCTAGTAAGAAACGGGCATCTTCAGGCCGCACTCAAACATTCATATTTATGCTAATATTGCAATTTAAAACTAAAGGGAATTATCTGTTCATACTGCAACCCAAAAACTTTCAACTCAATGCCTTCTTCTTTTTTTGGAATGTGTCTATTCTGAAGCACTATTGATCCTAGTACAGAATATCAAAAATTTGCTTAGTTTTTTAGGCTGTAACATCACATGTCACAACATACCCCACACTTGTCTTTAAAAAAAAATACAAATGACTAATTCTAACAGTTTAATGTTATTTACTCAGTTACCAAAATTTAAATTAATTATGTTCTCAAACATAATTGTTAAAAATTGGCAACATTATGCAGGCTTAATTAAGATTAAATCCAATTTGCTAAATGTACTTTAATTGGTACTAATTACATTAGCTTTCCTTTCAGAATGACAAATTCCCCATAGGTTGCACTTTAATAGTTTTCTATCAAAATCAACACAGGATGACTGATGATGAGCATCACATGAGGGGTGGGAATAGAGATGCTCTTCCCCCCCTCTCCCCTCCCAGACACACAGGCACACTCACTACTGCTGCTCTCTGCCCGTTTATCCTTTTATCAATTTGCTAAGTCACAGAGTCATGACTCCATCACAGCCATCATTTTCTGTTCCAGTGAAAAATTTCTCTAAAAATAAATAAATACTCTGTGGCTGGGGGCAGCCAAGAAGAACAGAAGCTTTAACAGAAAAATACACAAAGGTTTCAAATATCAGGGCCACAAATTACTAGGGTACTTCCAAGGACTCCAGGGAGTCCTGCTCTTGAACCCTTTGAGACGCAAATCTAATAAGTGAGTAAGCCTAACCTGATCTTGAGAACCTGGCCCAATTACCCCAAAGGGCAACTTCACTGCATTATTGCCTGCTTTCCATTACAAGGGCATCCAGCAAGTACATCTGGAAAAGAACCTGAGAGGAACCAAGGCTGTCTGCCCAGAAAAACAAATAAAGACAGATATGCCTCTGTGCTAACGTGAAAAGAAGAAAGAAAATATAATAAGTAGGTGGTTTGCAGGGCTGTCTGTATTTCATAATGTGATAAACTGCCCTCAGGATTTTTTTATATGATTGAATTTAGAAAGCTGGAGGGGGGGGAAGAAAAAAAAAAAAAAGGGTGAATTGCTCAATTTGAGCCGAGTAAAATTCAAATACGGGAGAAGAAGAGAATTGAATTTAAGGTGGAAGACTAAAAAAGCTTCACACTCGTCAAACGAAGCAATCAACACTATCTATGTAATATACCAAATTGGACCCTAGCGCTGTGATGATAAAGCAAGATGGGAAATATTTTCCAGTTACTGAAGCAAGAGGAGAGAGGAGGGGAAAAAAAACACCATCACATCAAACAAAAAAACCCACAACAACAAACAACCTGCTGTGGCAATAGGAGACATGAGAGATATGAAATCAGATTTAAGAATGATAGCAAACAAGTTTCTTAGCTGCAGCCAATTCAAATAAACAACTGACAAAGTATTTCAGTGTTCTGCATGAGAGTACAATACTCAAACTACTAATTTGACTAGACTGAACAGTAATGGGAAAAGGTGTTTAATTAATACCCAGTCCTTTGTAATCCCCACGCTTAGTTGTAACTAAGTGTTTAATTTCTCCAGAATATCACTGACAACTCCATCACCACAACTGTATACAATTTCTTAAGTATTTAGAAATTAAAAGTTAAAAGGGCTTTCACTGTGGGATTTTTCCCTCCTCTTAAAACAATTTAATTCCACATTGCACTTGCAAGCTAATTTTGTCCCACAGAATTTTATGCAGCCAGTTTAAGTCTACATACAAATAACTGCTGCAAAAACAGGGTACCTAGAAACATAAGTCTGACTGCAACGCTTGCTTTGAAACGCCTGTAAGAATTTGCTATGTAGGTGGCTTGTACAGACTCTGGTCTTCATGAATTGTTTCCGTATCTACTGCTCTACTGATTTGGAGGGAGGGAGGGGCATTGGGATTTTTGTTGTTCTGGGTTTTTTTTGTTGTTGTTTTGTTTTGTCTTAAATGGGAGCAGAAACAATCTGGCTATTCACTGGGAAACAGACCCAACACCTCTGAGTCAGTGTCAGTCTTTCCACCAGCACCCACGACCTGAATCCGGTCCAGTCAGTCACCACATCCATACAGTATGATCAGCTGCAATCACAGCTGTTTCTGCTCAACCCTTTGTTAAATGTGCTTCTTGAGTCTTCACGGTTGGGCACCTGTGAGAAAGACATCTGAATTCAACAGGTCTACATATAATGTCTGTAAAATAATGTGTTTGTACAAATTTGGAGCTGCGGATGCAAAAACACTTTGAGGCAGGAAGTCCCACTGTCTTCATATTTGTATGCTATCTAGTGCAAATAGCCCTAATCCATACTGTGCATTGGGATGCTAATGGAATACAAGATATAATAAATAATAAAGAACATGAAAAAACATTTGACTCGTATGTCTGCTCTCAACAAGATAGAGAAATCCTATTTCCACAACCCAGAGAAGTTCCAAATCCCTAACTTTGAACAGAAATGCGTACAAACCAATTTTCAGATGGTCTTTCTTCTCCCATCCAATCATTTCTTTATTTCTGCAGTTTACACTCCCCAGCAACACTTGCAAATTGCTCAACCATTTGCTAAAATGAGTTGTCAGTATTAAACTCGACCATACAAAAAGTTCCTTCACTGGAAAAGAGGTCAGATGTTTAATTCATTCTCCTCTAGAGAAGGTTAAAAACACGCATTACTAAATAAGAAACTCTGATTTACACTACCATGCTCTATCTGACTAATCTCCTGCTAATCTTGGCCTATGTGCTAGACTTCAAGGCACAAAACAGAGCATGTTAACATCCTCACAGAAAGCTCATTTACTCTTTCATGTCTGTGATGCTAAGACAGTGGTTTTGGACAAAGGTCCAAGTAAGCAGCCTGAGGGCAACAGGAACATGGCTGTACATCAATTGCTTTTGTAGCTCCAGCTTAAATCAGTCCAGGTTAACCGAAGAGAATAGTCCTTTCCACACGCAAATACAAATCCCTCCACCCCTAATACGCATTAGTGATGTAGCTACCATTCCAAAAAGTAAACCTTGAATCTCTGAGGTCAGACAGATCTGAAGTTACAACCCACATACCCTATGCACATACGCCTTCCCTGTGCAGTACAGGACCGTTTGCATGTGTGAGGATTGCATGTGGAAAGTCAACTGAATTAGCCCAGACTGTAACCTATGCAGTACCCATTTACCATACACAAAATGGAAGTTTCAGGGCCAGGTTAAATACAAAAAAATTTCCAGTGCACTCAAGCATGCAATTAAAGCAAGTCATACAGAACACACATCTGTTTTAAGACTGATGGGAGAAATTACATGGAGCACTCTTACACAAAACACATTACCTACCTGTTTATGCATCTCTATGTTCAGCCCATAGGACATCTCGTAATACTAAGAAAGAAGAAGATGAATCTGTTAGACCTTGCAATTGTGAAAACTATTCCAAAATTTACTTTGACTCAAACATCATTTGTATAAACACATACAGACCTAAAAACATTTATTGGCCTTGAGGAACTCCTGGAATTTAAAACAGCCTTTCATAGCCACCTTTTTTTTTTCCTGCTTTTTTGCTTAATCTACATTGCTTCATGTCAAATTTACAGAGAACAGCCATAAAACAAGGAAAAAAACAGACAACAAATAAGTCACAAAATCT
Source organism: Mesitornis unicolor (assembly GCF_000695765.1). Taxonomy (NCBI): domain Eukaryota; kingdom Metazoa; phylum Chordata; class Aves; order Mesitornithiformes; family Mesitornithidae; genus Mesitornis; species Mesitornis unicolor. The sequence continues at coordinate 1,919 of NW_010174370.1, read as the reverse complement.
AATCAGAACCAGAGTTAAAGATTAGAAGCAGAAAAAAAAATTCACACAGAAAATGCTCAAGATTTTATTCCCTAGCACACATAAAAGATGTCAAAAAATTTGCCTGAAGTGCTTGAAGCTAGACACACATATAAATCAGCAATGTCTAACAGACTGATTATTCAAATTTTTAAATTAAAAACATACAAAAAAGCAGCAATTAAATTGTAGAGATATAAAAAGTGAAAGACCATGGAAATCCAGAGGCAAAGCAGATACACCAATGTGTGTCCTGTTGTGCCCGAGTATTGCGGGGAACTTGGTTCAGTCTGTAATGTTAGTAACCACACAATCTCCAAGACTTAGGTGTATTAGGTATGAAAAAAGACAACTGTGAGCCTTAACATTTGCTTGTGCCCTTGGTAAATAATTTTTCAAGGTTATTTACTCTTTTTGTAAATACAAGAGTGTCATTTGTCACATACACATGGAAATCAGCTAACCCTTCAACAATGTACAAAAGAGCAGAGAGCAAAGAGCTCCTCTGGAGTTATCACGATCCATCACGCAACTGCATATTTAAAGATGTCTTCTTATGCATGTTATTTAACCAGGCAGACCACAACCATTGAGGAAATCCCTTTCACAGCTGAGATCCTTGCCATTCTGCATGTAGCAAAACAATGAACCTGCTCAGGTGCAACAGTTCTTCTAGGAAGTAGGCTTCACATTTCTATGCATACGTGCACAATTTTGGCTCACGCCCATCACAGAAAACAGTAAAATCGTTCAGGATAGTATTGAGATATGATTGCTGAGAGAAGTCGGCAAACCTGACAAGATTGTCTCCAGGTATAGTAGGAAAGTTGCATGCTGCTTTGAAGAGCTGACAAGTAACCTGCTAGCATTTGGAAGGAATATCCCCAATTGCTTAAAACGTTAAAAAGCATGTTTTATGTGGAAACCAACTGCTGAAAACAAGTTATAAACTCCTGAAACAAAGGATTCATAATAGAAGCACTGATGCAACCTCAACAACAGCAGTGCTACTGTAATCTTTCTGTTTGCCTCCAGCAATCCAAATGTATTTCAGTCTCAGTATACCAAGCTAATAGACATTTTGAATTTGTTATGCAGCTTGCTTACCATGACATAATGTCGCTGCATCTCCGTCTTCTCACTGGCCAGTTTTTCACATTCTAGCTTTAAACTGTTCAAGACATAAAAAGGAAAAAGCAAAGGTACTTCACAACAGAAACCTGACATTCTTCTGACCACAGGTTTCTCCTCTTTTCAAGCAGTTCTCCAACACACAAATAGAAATGTGCATTCCAGATCTTGCTTGCGTGGGAGGTCAGTGTGGGGTTTGTACTCTTTCCTCGAAACTTCAAGAGATACTGTGCAACATCCTCATTCCCTAAGTAAACTGCATGCAGTACACCAGAGAGTATTTTCTCTGAAAAAAAAAACAGCCCTCACCACTGGTTCATGGAAAAAGCATGTAGAGTTTCATACCTCTAACACAAGCTGGAGAAGCTACTTACAAATCCGTAATTTGGATTTCGGAGTTTTTATTTAAATGAGTTTCAGAAACACCTCTTGCTTTCACTCAACCCACAGAGGGAAGCAAACGCATTTCACCACTTCAAGGAGCAAAAAGTTGCTGGATTTTATGAGGGGCTTTTTTGCTGTTACTGTTGACAGAACTGGAAGGAAAATACTGTAGGTAATTTAACAAATACCATGGTAAACATTAATACCTCCGCTGTTTTCGAAGTTTTTGTGTGTGTTTGTTTTCAGAAGCTCGCTAAGCAATCCTGCCTGAAGTCACTTGTCACTTTGAGGACACAGCACTCTTCTACCTAAGGATAATGAAATCGCTCGCCGCCTCACTTCCAGGTTATCAGCACTTGACATGTCAATGAAAGGCGCGAGGGGGC
>NW_010174369.1:0-820 GCF_000695765.1 Mesitornis unicolor | reverse complement strand
GGATTCCAAACTGACAGATAATCTCTGACCTGCAGAAATGTCAGGAATTAGGCTTTGATCTGATTGAGGTTGGTATCAAATGTTCCATTGGTCCAACAACTGTTGGAGAACATCCTTAAATATGAATTGCAGGTTTCATACATTCCCCTCATATACATTCTAGACACAGAAAATGCTAATCTGTGGAGAATTGAAAAGGTGCCTCAGTCATTTATTTAGCATAACCACCAATCTTTAAGATATCAGACAGAAATACAAGATTACATTTATCTACATATCTAAGCTGCACTGTGTTGAAAGGATTTTGACCCGGTTTGTTTCACGCTATTAAGGGCTCTTGCCTAGCTTGTGGGCAAACTTGCTTGTCAAAATGTTTGGAGTATGGCCATAATTTCTCTGTACTATTGTCTGTATCTGTCTTCTGCCATATGAGCTCTGCTAAAATGCCATGCTGGGGAATACAAAGATGTATGGATCGCTTCAGACACCCACGCTACTTGGATCAGGCCTCCAGACACACAGGAGTGAGTAGGCCCTGCACACACAGCTCTCCAGAACAGATGGGCGGGGATTTGGCAGAGCTGAGACAACCGCAGTAAACAGTTTAAGAGCATGCCGCACGCACATGGAGCACAATATGCTGCTGAACGAGTAACAAGCTACTAATCCTACACCTTCATAGCAAGAAACAAGGTGAGCAGAACAGGGTTGTGATTTTGAGAGCTGTCCTCATGGCACAGTGCTTCCCATGGCTTATCTAAGTATGGTAGGGATTCTCAGATTCACAGATACAGCTACAACTTAGCACTTTCTAGCTTTG
>NW_010174368.1:0-12516 GCF_000695765.1 Mesitornis unicolor | reverse complement strand
GGAGGGAACAGTACTGATCTCGGACCCTCCAAAGTCCTACAGACACCACCTTTCCTTCCTTTTCAGGCTGGTAACCCTTAAAGCGTAACACAATGGCAGGTAAAGATCCATGCCAACTCAAAACATCTTATTATTCTATATATTCCAGATCTCTTAAGTGTGTAGAGGCTAAAGAGCTATAAAAAGGAAAGTTTATTACAGTTCTTGAAACAAGACAAGTAGCACCTGATGCTGTTTAAGGAAGTATTCGAATTGTATGTATGTTGGAAGATATGACAGCAGTACTGTGTCACTTGGTATGCTTTAAAGAAATCTCCAACTGTGTTATTATAAAAACCATTTCCTCCACTAAATGGGTAACACTGAACAGTCCTCTTCTAGAGGAGGTATATCTTTTATTAATGTGCCCTATTAGCTAAAAGTGATCATGTATATGAAGTGCGTGTGTTGTAAAAACAAGTAAAGCTAGGAACTTAATGCTGAGTCAATAATGTCACAGCAAATAGGAGATATTGACTCAACAGGGTTATTGCACTGCCAAAACCTGATAGCTTAACTACAGTACCAAAATATAAAACAGATGCTACTGAATAAAAAGCTGTAAAATTTAATTACTCAAATGCAGACATGGAAGAAATGTTTAGTCTGTTATGAGATGTAAATTTGTTTTAAATATTTTGGCATTTAAAATCAGTTTTCAGTAGAATCAACTAATATTTAGAAAGAATACATTTTATCATACTTCTTATCATACTATAGGGAATAGCAGTAGGTTGTTAGATAAAAATTAAGCTGTGTCTTTTTTGTTTTTCACAGTTTTCAAGTCTGATATTCTGGTTTTATGATATTCACTTAAGATTTTCCTGGAAATTAGGGAAAAAATTGATTTTTAAATCATTATGTTGAATCAGTTAACTCAGTGTCTAAGTAAATAACGCCTGTAGAGTTGTCTTCATTAACTGTCACAGAAAAAGTTGTCATTTTAAAAATGTAACATAAATGTGGGTTTCCTGTAAAGAACTAGATGGGGAATTATATATTTGTGAGCTCCATTATGATTAGACATTATTCAACACTTTAAATACCTAATTTCTGAGTCTACTTTTGTTTGTCTGTTTGTTTGTTTTTTGAAGGACGAAGAGTTTGGAGGAGTCTAAAAACCAGGTAAGCTTATTCAGTTTGCTTCCAATTGATGTGTGTGAAGTCCTGACATTATTTACACACTTTTAAGAAGCAGAAAATGGTTTAAACAAAATTTAATATTTTGTTTAGATTTCAAGCTATGATCTGATGTCATATTTTCACTGGAAAACTGTCAAAGCAATGTTTTTGAAATAGAAAGTAATGTTTTTTAAATTTAAATATGCAGTCTTTTACTAAAGAAAACACATAATTGTGAGGCTGTTGTGACATATTTATAAGGTAATTTCTTTGCTTCCATAAAATTGGAATTTAGCTTAACATTTCCAAATCATGAAGGAGCTTTGATGATGATGTACATTTCATTACAACTAAAAGACGCTGTAATTTATTAGAGGAGTATAAGCATGCTTTCATTACAACTTAAATACACTGCTTAGTTTACTAGAGGAGTATAAGCGTTTACAATGCAGTAGAAACTGTATACACACACACAAACAGAAATGCTAAAGAACTAATTTATAACTTTCTTATAAAACCTGCTTTGATTTTCTTCTTTGGATTTCAAAGCAAACTGTGGCAGATGTGAGTATTATGGTATGGTATATGTTAGTGACGCCTGATTTCTTAGACACTATCATAGAGCTGGTTATCTAGTCTTTAACTATATGATTAGAAATCAAAGTGAAACTTCTCTTGTATGGGAACAGTTTAGAGGATAAGGCAAGAGGCACATAATGTAATAACAAAATTTATATAGCCTCTCATCAAAAAAACACATTATATAAATCCAGCATACCAGATAAAGCTTAATGCTTCAAACTTAAGTTTTGAATACCCTTGTACATAATTTGGGATCGCAAACAAAAAACTGTATGACATCATTTTTGAGATAAGGTCTCTAGCAGAAAGGAAATCTTTAACTCCTTCAGACCATGTTTTGTACCATAAATAAAAAACATACATACAAGAAAATGTTAGGCTGCTGAGTGACTTAATAGTTTTAATCACTGGGAAAAAAAAAAACAAAAAAAAAAAAAAAAAACCAAACCACCAAACACTGGGGAAATCTATTACTCAGGCAGCCTATCTGTTTATACCAGCTGCTTTACCAATGAATCTTCATTGTTTTCAAAACTAGTTATCTTTTAATAGTTTATAATTACATCAATATTATAGAGAAACTAATGAAAATATTTTTGCCTTTTCTGATACATATAGCTAACAAGTTTCCCAGTTACATGGTCAGAGAATATAAGAAACATCTAACTCTTCCTCGCTGTTGTGAAGAATTCAGAGCTGAATTGACATGAAAGAATAAAACCAACATTGAGGCAGAGAGTAGCCTTGCTGTTAAAGAGTGGAAAGTTGAAGATAATGACTTCAGAGAGAACTGCAATCCAATACAATATTGCTTAAAATTACATCAAAGAGGAAAAGAAATAGCAAAGACATCTCCTTTTTTATTTTTTAATGAAAGCTTATTCCCAGAAAAGAAGTGTGGGAAAAAAATCCAACAATTTTAAGGAGAGAAATTTTGATTGGGATTGACATCGCCCATGCTGTTAAATGTCCGACACAGACATTTGAGCAACCTGGTCTAGTGGGAGGTGTCCCTGCCCATGGGAAGGGGTTGGAACTAGGTGATCTTTAAGATCCCTTCCAACTAAAACCATTCTATGATTCTATGATCTACAGCTTTTACAAGCCTGTTTACCAGTGCAGTTGGGTTTCAGTCTACACTGATTATGTGCTACTCTGGAAACAGAGGGGATCAAATCACAGAATACTTCACGTGACTTGAAAGTGTAACAAAGCCTAGAAATATTTCATTTTGTGAATATACTGATTATACACTAAGCCAAGGACTGCATCAGTGTTTATGCATATTCTATGTTGAAATTCAGATGGTGGATGACAGCTGTCAGACCTGATCATGAAAGGATAATAAACTAAGGATATTTTATTGACTGTAGACACATTACAAAATGTTATTAAGTTAAATTTAGAAAGGAAAATAATGCTTTATCAGGCATTTAAAACGTCTAGATACCAGGTTCCTAGGAACCTTAATATGCTGCATCCTACTCTGAATTTCAATTTACAGGAAAACTGATCTATATCCTTGAAAGCTATCCTCTGGAAAAGATCTAATCACTTTAGTTATAATTTATGGAAGAGAAAGATGGCATATAGTCACTGGGCCAGACAGCTGAATCCAGTTTTCACAATAATCTCTTCTTTTCTCAGATTGCTCACTAGCTCTAATGTACCTCTTTATTTCTAGCAATTTTGCTTTTATCCTTATCTTTTCTTCATGCATGTGCTTTCTAGCATCTGGTCATTCACTGAAGTTCAATAAACAAATCTTAAAAATATTTAGATGTGAAGCATAACAAACAGTATACTCCATTTTTTATGCTCCTTGCTACTGCACCTGAAAGATATGACATGATTTTAACATAAATGTGAGGGGACAGCAAGTTTCACTTCACCAAGCACGGTAGATACTTCTAAACCTAGGGGAAAGAAAAGGTTCCTGACCACCCGACATCTAGATTAAGAGCTAATCTATTCCTGGTCATTCAGTGAATCATTTTGCATGTACAGGGACAGCCTACAGTCAGAGCAGTAGCACTTCATACTCATTCTGTACAGATGAAAATGATAGAAGGAACTGAAAGCAGGGCAGGGGGAAGCAATACTTTAACTTGCAGTTCCCAAAATTTTCTCTGAATCTCAATTCCATTTGCCCTTTCTAAGCACAAAAGCCAAAGTTTTGGAATTAGTGTCTTGATCATTAAATTGGAACACTGCCTGAAGACATTACACTGTTATTGGATCTCTCATAGCAAAGGTAATAGAGAAGAGATTCATCTCAAGGCAGAAAAGGACAGACAGGCATCTTTTTATTGCTTTTCTTGGTAAAGGACAGAATGGACGCATATTACAAGGTTTAATAATATCCAGCCTCTCCCTGACTGCAGAGGAATAAAAGCACCAGCTAAGCAAACAAAAACTATTAGCCACTTGTACTGTTCATGTAGCAGAACTCACATTCATTATTTTTCTTCTCATGTCCAACTCAAATACTTCTTGTCAGTGGAAGAACAAAGCAATCACTTCTTGACTGGTACTTCTATGTGTGGGACTTACTAAGTTCTGGAAGCCAAACTGTGACTTCTCACAGTCAAGCTCATGGACAGTCTCAGAGATACCAAAGTATTTATGGATCTATATGCTTTGACCTAGGACACTAGGATAGTTTCCATTAGGTAATATCACAGTGTCTTTGTAGGCATCTCTGAGGGATGTACACTTGAATTGATAAAGCACTATTTTTCCTCTACAAGTCCTGCAAGCTTATTTGAAAATCAGTGGCTGAATTATTTCTGTACTATTTTGCACCCAGAATCCTCAATATGGCAAACATAGAAAATTCTTTTGTCAATAAACAATTTCTTTGCCACATAAAATTGGAAAAAATTTTGCAGAACAGGACTAAAATAGCACTAAAGCTGATTTGCTTGAATCAATTAATTTATGAAAATATTATGCACACTCTTTTAAAAATGTAGTTTTAATTGCAATACAATTGCTTATGATTCTTAATGACTCGAAATATTTTACAAGATTCAAAACAGTAATGAAAGTATGCTTATGTGACTGACATTCCTGTCAGAATTCACTATATTTGAAAGGTGATCTATTCCTTCTGTTTAGGCTAAACAGCATTAGTTCATGATAATTTGGATAAAATCACTGCCTTGCTATAAGCATGTGATATATGGAAGAGGGAATTGTTGATGAAAATGAAATTTTCTTTGTATGCATATTCAGCCATTTTATATATATATACTGAATTTTATTATTCTGTGCCATTCAAACTATGCAAATCTACTCTGACTTCCCTATGCTTTTGTTCACACAAGCAATGTCTAATTTTTATCTAGAAAGAAATGGATGACAGTTACTCTGCCTAGCACTGGAACCATTGATGACATTATAAATGGTTTAAAATAGGTTTAATTTCTCTGATCTTCCCAAACCCTTTTAAACTTTTTTAGTATTTCATTTTTCTGATGGGGGTTTTGTGGAAGACATGTAAAATGAGTAAAGTGACTACTCTTACTGAGGAATTGCACTAAGTATGTTCAGAGTATAAAATATATCATCGGAGAGACTCCTTTCTCATTGTTCTGTATTTTGCCACATTAGCCAATAAATCATATTTGGGTGCTTAATTTTTTATTTCGATTTGTTTTCCCAGTTGACAGCTTTTTTGTAGCATTTTTATTTAACTTCAGTGACATAGAAAATAATGCAACTGCTTAAAGCCAGACTATGTGACAAAGCTTACCAAGTTTGAAACAGATCTTGCACAGTAAGTGTCTTATCCTATCAAGCCAAATAGGCAGTCTGCTTATTGATGGGATTCATTTGTACATGGAAGTTTTATCACAGGCTTTTTGTTATCAAGAATTGCTACTTAAAAGAAGTATGGCTTAAATAATGAAATATACAAGTTACAATTTGTGCAAATGTGAAAGACATACTGTTACTCTGTAAAGACATTTGACATTTGTGTCTTGGTTTTACTCTGAGCAGCTAAAGGCAGGATTAGCCTTTGACCCCTTATGAATGGAACAACCTGCAATGCAATAATTTTTGAAATCTTGTTTCCACGTATCCTTCAAGCACTCTGTGGCTACCTAGGTCAGAACCAATAGAATATCAAGTACAAGTCAAGTTGCATCATTCTGTGATCTTTCTGTGGTATTACTCCCAAGACAGAACTTGTCAAAATCTTTTCTCTTGGTAATATAAAGACTTGCTGTGCACAGCTGGGGTTCAGATGTTAAATAGAGGAATCAGTTAAATACACCCAATCTTAAAATAGCAAACAGCATTATGGCATGTTGTTTCCACTGTGACACATCACCAGTTATAAAGCTTTGACAGTGCTTAGAGTTCATAATTTGCACTCATACCACTGTAGTAACCGCTGATTATCCATGTAGTTGTATTATGTGAAGTACAGTTTGCTTCAGCACGCAGTCCTACTACTCCTCTTTATGTTATACTTGCTCTGAGCAGGTGGGATTTTCTCCCCACAGCTGATATGTTTTCTTCTCATCTGTCAATGTGGTTTGAATTATTTTGATACTAGCGGTCATTGTTCAAGAAACACCAAATCTTTTTCATATGTTTATTTTCCTCTCTTAAAGTTCTGTGCAAGGATGATCTATTCAGATCACTTCAGAATATCTTGTACAGTCAATTTCCTTGCTCCTATGTCAGATAAAATTGTTGTATCCACATATTTCCTGTCACATTTCTTTCAGGTACATGCTTGTATAAATGAGATATGGAATAAATGCAGGTAATTGCTGGCTCATCTACTGCAGAAAGCCATCAAGGAGTGTGCTTAAAAGATAAAATTTCCTTCTATTTGCAGAGATTATTAATGACTGTCATTGATAACACTATTTTCCGGGAAAAAATAAAAAAGGTTTAGAAAATAGTGGGTTCACAAGTCTGTCATTTACTACAAAACAAAAAATGTTACAGACTTTAAATGTAACTAAAGTGGTAGAAAATCTAGTAAGAATGTTTCAGAACTTCTAAACCTTCCATATTCTTGTTGGCTATCTGCTGGGTACCTAGGTAAGCATTGCCTTTAAACTGTGAAATATAAAGACATCTCAGCAAAATTATGGTCCAAGTATTGACATCTGTGATTAAAGCCAGATACAAATTCTACTGTTTTTTGCTCTTTTGTGGTTGCCTTTACCTTGCAAACAAAAACATGAACTTATTTCCAAACATGTCCTATGTTTATTTTGATTATTCTTAACTTAAGCCTTTATGTCCCTCAAGTTTTCCAACTTACACATATACACAAACATATTCTTTTACAATAATGCATTCAAGAAGGAAAAGCCATTTTTTTGTCTTTGACTAGATTTTTTGTCCATATAAATGATCTATTTCTTTTTCTAGTGGCTTTGCACCAATAGAACTCCTGCTCAATAGGAACCAGAATCTTCACTTGACTAAAACAATAAATTTCTCACTGTCTCCAGCTCTCTCAAGACTCTCACAGGAAAATAAAAAAGTATAGGTGTGTCATGTCCCACTCTTGAGGAAGGGGGCAAGTGACTAAGATCCACAATTCTCCAGCAGGTTGAACAACAGTGAGACAAGTCTCAAGGTTCCTAATCAGTGTTTAATGACCAATTCAAATCACCAGTATTATGCTTACCAGTTTTGCTTATGATAATTGCCTCAACAACCGACAACAAACTAGTGACAAATCAAAACAGCTTTTCCCACAGTAACCAGCTTAATAGGTGACAAAAATTAGTGCTAGTTAACAATAGCAACAAACAACTACAGTTTTTCCTAATGGCTGACAAAAACAAGAATAGGGCCTTCTGATACTTAAAAGGGAAGGAGAGAGAGAGTGAGAAAGAGTGGAAAAGAGGAAAGAAGGATAAAAAGATGGAAAATTCACCAGTCCTGGTTCCTGCATAGCCCTACCAATGCAGGGATGTCCATACCTTTTCCATCTTTATAGGCAGCTAGTCACCTCCCCTTTGTTGAGTTCCCTTCTTCCCATGCTAATTAGTCTCTGCTTTCCATGTAAACTAGCACTCAAGCTCTTTACAGGTGGGAAGGGGCAAGTCTTTTCAATTTTGATTGGCCTCTTCTAGGTGCAGGATTCCTGGCTTGTTATGTAAGGATGGATATTTGGTACAGAGGCAATTAAAAGTGGTCTGCTTTTCTGATCTACCAGAGTAGTTTTGGTCCGTGAGGCTTCTGCCCCACCCCAGGTGTCACTCGGATGATTCAGTCCCAGGCCACCAGGTGACAAGATGCTCAACGCTTGTTTCATGTCTGGTGCTTATCCCAGCCTCGGCCTGTTACTCCACATCCCACACCCACAAGCCTTGTCTTTCACATTGGCACCTTAGGCAAATGTTTGAGACATTAACACATTTTCCGGACCCTTACAAAGTAGAAGACATGGTAACACAGAGACAGACTAGCTCTTTTTCCCTTACAGTCATGTTAATGTCAAGCAGTGGGCAAGCACTTTTAAACATCAAAATCAAAATCAGCACTTTTAAAATCAAATTACTTCAATGCTACACTTAGAATTAGTATCTATGACACCAGAAAGAAGGTTTAGTCTGCAATGACTTATAGTCATTCTCTGAATGCGCAGCAGCACCAGCCAAAAACAGCCAGTAAGATGTTTGTCAAGAAAGGTACTGAAAGCAAGACCAGAGGGAGTAATTTGCTAGAATATGGTACTTTGGCACATCCACATCTTCACAGCACGAAGGATATAGAAGCATCACAGTAACTGAAATGATGGGGATGGACAATTCCCTTTCAAGAAGGATCTAAAAAGGCCACAGATCTTTTCGGAGAGAAAGAGGTTGAGAAACCATATGACTTAACACTTACAAGATCATGGAGGAGTGGAGAAGTTGAATGCAGAGTGTTTTGTTTTGGGTTTTTTTTTGTGGGCTTTTTATGTTATTTGGTTTTTTTTGTTTGTTTGTTGGGGTTTTTTGTTTGTGTGGTTTGGTTTGGGGTTTTTTTTGTTTGGTTTTGTTTGGTTTGGGTTGGGTTTTTTGGGGTGTTTTTGTTTGTTTGTTTGGGGTTGTTTTTTAACAAATAGTAGAACTAGAGGTATTTAATAAAACTAGGTAAAACCAGAAAATGGGAATGTTTCATTACTGGTAACAATTTGACATTTATTGTAATAGGTTTTAGAGGCAAGCAGGATTAACAAGTTCAGAAAGGACTAAGCAGATACATAGACAGCAGTTCTATAGAATGATACTGAAGAGAACAGGCAGGTTCGTACCCTCTACCATCTCTAAAGCAATTCATATGCATGCTGGGTAGTAAAAGAGTAAGGGTTTTAGAAAGCAGAAAGACTTTCATACTCTTCCCTAATATTATGTACTACTTCCATGGTCAGGAACAAAGCAACATGTCTGACCAGCAGGGCGTTTCTTACCTTCTCTAATTTTGAAGCCCATTTAGGTCTCTATATTGCACCTTAAAGTTTGAAAACACAAAGACTTTGGACAACAGTAGTGAATGACAGTGTTAGAGTTGGGAAAGCACCAGACTGTCTTTTGACTGCTCTTTAGACCACAGTTAGGGCTAGTGAGAGATTAAAGAGAACTTTCCCATCTATTTTAAGGTACAAAACAAAGGTTATCAATCTCTATGGCTATACTTTATATGAAAACAGAAATAATAAGCCAGAATAAGATAGCTCTCTTAGAGAAAACTCAAAATCACTTGAGTGTAGTGGATTGAATAAAAGCCTTGAAAATAAACTTCTACTATTGTTTACTTATGATGGATTCTGTTTTGCAGCTTTTTGCCTTCTTTTTTGTCCAGCAAGCCTGGCATCCAAGTTTAAAATGAACAGTCCCCTGCTGGTGAAACTATCATTCTCTTCCTTTCTGCTAGCTCTGATATTTGCCCATGCATTTATTCACTTCCTTGTTTGTCACAGGAGTCTCCCATCTACACTCAGTCTCTCTCCTTGCCTTCTGTACCTTGCACTCTAAAAGCTTTTTTCCTGACCAGGCTCAAGCTGGTCTATGGTACTACTTAGCAAAACTCTATATTAATCCCTTATATAACACAACTCTACCACTTAGTTCCATGATAGTGCTGCCACTTACTACTTTATAAACAAAATCTTGTTCTTATAATCCAGTAAAGTTTCCCCACCTAACTGCAAGACTTTAAAGGCAATATTCTTCAAAACGTTATGTTAGGGGATCTGCTGAGGCTAAGTGTAAAGCCTTCAGTGAAAAAACTCTTATGCAGGCTTAAAAGAACTGAAATAGCTCTTTGCACAGAGATGCATTTTTAAATAAGAATTATTCTGTATACATTCACAGTCAGCAAGAGGTGCTCTGTTATGCACAGACATTGCCTTGAATTTTAGAGGAAGACTTCCCCTTTCAAAGGAGTAACATAATTATGTTCTGTTAGCTTATAACTGTCCTATGTTGAATATGACATTGTGGGAGGCTGAATAATGAGCTCCCTCCCTTTTTGTTTAGGAGGAAAACATTTTTAGTGAGTAAAAAGTGATATGCAAGGACCTTTGAGCTATTGGTCAGCACAAATGGGCTGAAGTGCAGAGGAAGAATTGCCTTTATGGGCAGGGAAATACATATTTACATATCTGTACAAAGCTGCTTCTCATTTGTTTGTTTATAGTATTGATGGAAACTTTCTGACACTGAAAAAGAAACCTTGAGTTTGCCTCCAAGAAACTGAACTGGTGGGTTCCAAGGACATAAGTTACAAGTGCTTAGTAGCAAGACTGCTCTTTCTTGTGAGGTGGAAATTGTAGTATGTTGTGTCATTTTCTTGGGAAGTAGTTTTTGATCTGCATAAACCTGTGACTCAGTCCTGCATAGATTGTTTATCTCATATAGTTCCATCTGTGACCACCTGTACATGAAGCTATATGAAAAAGTGTAAAGAATGCTTTGGGGAAATAGTTTTATTTATTACCCACTAATCTCAAAGCATATTGACTTAACAAGAGAGTTGGAACATACTGTAAAGTTCATCTTTTTGAGATATTTTTGCACTCTATGGCATTTCCTAATTACACTTCAGAGTAAGAGCAGTCCTTCCTCCTGCCTTTACATCTCAGCCACATTAGAGTAGATTAATGTAAAAGATTGTTTTAAGATTAAAAAGGGTCAAATTGTAGCTTTCAAAAAGAAAAGTAAGTAAAATGAAAATCTTGAGGACTGTCAGGACTGTCTTAACTTTTATGTGAAAGTCTAACTTTCTTCTAGTTTTGATGTTCCTGAACCTGGAGAAATTTTCTTAATATCTGCATAGCTTAAGTAGATTGGTGCCACAATGTAGGAAATCAGAAGCTGACTTTCATATCTGCTAGTGTTTGATGCTATCTACATTAAATGTAGTGTAAGAGTCATAGTGGTCTGACCATTTCTATATCAACTACGGAAGTTATGTGCATTGGAATGTCCTCCCATTGCTCATTCCACTCCTGTTCTTATAATTACTGATATGCCTTGTTTTTTCTACATACTGGCACTGAATCACTAGTACAACTGTACAGCTAGTACAACTGAAAAAGCATTTGAAGTTTCTAGAAGAAATGCAGTTCATGATCCCAACAGATAATCTCTAACAATCATTCTGTGATAAGAATATTTCTTCCACACCTATGAACATGCCAGCTATCCTGCAACTCAGGTTCTGAGTTGGTCATGAAGAAGTAAACTTTTGTGGAAAGATAAGCTTCTCAGAGAAGGAAAACTTTTTTTTTCAGAAGGTGACAGAATTTAGAGAATTGTGATTGAAATATAATCAATACAAGGAGTATGGTTTCAGGACCTCAACACTTTTAAGTTTTAGAAGCATGGTAAAGCATCAACTGCCATAGAAAGGAGTGATGTTCTTTAGTGCATCCAATTAGTGCATGCCATTAGTCTGCATCATGTTAAGCATCCAAGTGCAGCAAGCCTGTGTGGCATGGCTAAAACTTATCTGTAGATTAGTTCCCCTATAGAGTGCATGGTGCTTCTGCTCTTTCCAGCAGCAGTGCTGAATTATGCTGCCTTGAAGCATTTGTAGAACCATACAGGTGTACAGATTGGGAAAAAACTGGTACCTTTTCCACAATATTATGCATCCAACCCTTTTGACAGATAAGACTGCAGATATTTTTAATGCTTTTTTACATTTTAATAGATTCACCATTTATTTTAAATGGAACTTGGCTGCCTTTTCTTGCAGTTTATTAACTCATAAAGAAACACTTTGCTGTTATGAGATTATATAATCTGTAGAAAATAATAATCATTTAGCAACTGTTCCTTGCTCAAAACTAACAGCATGTTTTCTCTTAAGAAAAATAACTGTGCAGGAGGTTGAGAATAATGTATGACTCGTGTTGCAAGGCAAATAATGTTTATGCATCAAAATAAGCTGGATAGCTGCAGAAAAACCTGAAAGTAGGAGAGTCTGAAGGGAGGAAAGTATAAGCTTTCTGTATCAGATAATCTTCTGAAGTCATTTATTGAGATCATAGGTTTAAGAAGCCCAGGAAAAGGAATGGAATTCTAAACCCAAACTCTGAAGTACTCTTGAGAACTAACTTCACAGTCTAGTAAAAGTAGAAAGATATCCATGGGAATCCCAATTCTTCCATGCCACAAAGAAGGCCATCTACCCTTTTCTTAAGTAACAAGGTAGCGCTATCTAATGGATCCAAGCTGGAAGAAAATTCCCTCCTTCTTGATGCAAACTGGAGTTCCTTTTCACAGAATCACAGAATCACAG